>NC_062221.1:77383543-77686574 GCF_902686445.1 Sciurus carolinensis
GTATTGGGGTAGAAAGGATATTAGAATGAATAAGACATTATTACCCTATGAACATATATGATTATATGACCTGTGTGATTCTACAACATGTACAACCAGAAGAATGAGAAATTTATACTCCATTTATGTATGATGTGTCAAAATGCATTCTACTGTCATGTATAACTAATTAGAACATAAATAAATTAAAAAAAAAAAAAAAGATACTGCACAAGTAACCTGAACAGTGTCTTGCACAATGTTGTGTGGAGGGATAGAAAAAAGGAAATCCCCCCTCTCTGGGCTAACAGGGAATCATAGGAAGGAACCATTTTGCAGCTCCAGCATGGGAGAATGGCCACTGGGGCATCCAAACAATGACAAATATGCCTAATCCGAAAAACAGGTTTGGCAAACCCATGACTATGGCATAGTGTGTGTCTAAGTGACCAGAAGAAAATCATAAGTGGAGCGGGATTTATATAGGGGGAAAATGGTTGGAAAAACACACCTGGCTTCTTCCCTCCCCCTCCAGAACAGCAGCTCATAAGATCAGCCTCTTGAAAATTCAGCTGGGAAAGTCTCGCCTAGCAGAGAATTCTAGAAGAGCTGGGGAGGAATTGAGTGAAGTTTGAGACTGAACCCAAGGGTCCTAAAAACACTTACTTCATACTTGTCTAAGAGAAACAAGAACTGGTTGCTAGACTACTTGAGTAAACCCAGGAGTTTTTCCTAGGAGAAAGTCTCCCAACATGGCCCAACAACTGCCTAACCCAGGAGGTGCACTGATTTAAAATCTTCAGATCAATCCAAGAAGAGCCCGGAGATTAAGCATAAGCCCTGCTCCTAGGAGTCATGCACACAGGATCTCCCATCACTCTAGCAACTCCACCTGACACACCTGAAAATATTTAAAACTACAAAGAAATTTGTTTGTTTTGTTTTTGTTTTTTCCTACTTTACTGTTCAATTGTCACCTGAATGGTCCACTGGCACCTTAATACATATTCATACCTTTTATTTTTGTTTTGTTTTGGTTTTTGTTTATCATTCCTAGCATTTCTAAGTCAGTTATTTCTAGTTGATTAATATTTTGAGAACTAAGATGTTTGAATAGAATATATCAGCTTTGTATTTATACTCTTTTACTCTTATTTTTATTTTCATTTTTACTATTAATTTTTAAATTTCTATTCTATACAGTTCTTTCTCTCACTTATCTGTCTTCCTAGATTCTCATTCTCTCTTTTCCTCTGCCAGTCAACATTTATTGATCTATCACTCCTCCTCTGTTTTATACTTCTACTTCCTCTCCTCTTCCCACATGAATATCACATCCTACACTACTTCTTTCTATCTCTGTTCATAACTTAAAATTATAAATCCTTTTGTAAACTCATTGTTTTGACCATTGGCAATAACTGATCATTTAATTTCTGTTTATTGTGACAATTAGCACAGTAGATGCCAAGCAGGAATTATTTGGCTTGATGCTGTAAACTATTTGTACTGGTTCTTGATAATATCTGTCTCCCCCTAAACTGTGAGGTATTGGAAACATTCTTAGTTTCTATAAGTCCACAAGGTAGAATCTCCACTATTTCAAAATCATACTGTCAAATAGACACACAAACAACATGAAAAAAGAAGGGAAAAACATTGCCTCAAACAAACCAATATAACTCAATAACAATCTATTGACACCACAATGGAAGAAATGACAGAGGAGTTCAGACTGCTCATGGTTAATTGATTTTCATGGTAAAAGATGATGTAAGGGAGAAAATTCAGGAGGCAAAAAGATTACCTCAATATAGAGATAGAGATTCTGATAAAAATAAAGAAAAATAAAACAATCAAGCACAAATTCTCAAAATGAAGGAATCAAATCAAATAAATTCATTGAAAGGCATCACCAGTAGACTAGACCAATTGGAAGACAGAGTTTCATGCAATGAAGACAAAATATACTCTTGAAAATAAAGTTGACCATGGAGAAAAGATGTTAAGAGAGCATGAACAAAATTTATGGGATACAAACATATGGGATCAAAAAAACAAGGAATAACATGAAAAGACCAAACTTAAGATTAATTGGGATAGACAAAGACTCAGAGGTACAAACCAAAGGAATGCATAAACTTTTCAATGAAATAATGTCTAAAATTTCCCAAACCTTAAGAATGAAATGGAAAAGCAAGTAAGGAGGCATACAGGACCCCAAATAGACAAAATTACCACAGACCCACATGAAGGCACATTATTATGAAAATGGTCAAAGTGTAGAATAAGGACAGAATTTTAAAGACTGTCAGAGAAAAATATCAAGTTACTTTTAGTGGGACACCAATCCAGATCTCAGCTGATTTCTCAACCCAGAACCTTAAAGCTAGGAGATCATGGAATAACATACCAAATTACACAGGAAAATGGATGTCAACCAAAAATACTTTACCTTGCAAATTAAGCTTCAAATTTGATGATGAAATAAAAAACCTTGCATGATAAACAAAAGTTAAAAGAATTCACATCTAGAAAACTTGCACTATAGACCATTCTCAGGAAAATATTTCATGAAAAAGAAATAAAAAATAGAAGAGAAAACCAGCAAAGGGAGGAACTACACTAAAGGAATAGTCAATCAAAGGAAAAGCTAAATCAAATTAAAAATGAGAAATAATCCAAAATGACAAGGAATAAAAATAATTCCTAAATAATAACATTAAATGTAAATGACTTAAATTCATCAATCAAAAGACACAGACTGACCGATTGGATTAAAAAATTAGACCCCAAAATATGCTGTCTCCAAGAAACTCACCTTACAGGCAAACACATCCACAAATTGAAGGTAAAATAATTTGGAAAAAAACTTATTATTCACATAGATTTTCATAAACAGAGGTTTCTGTATGCATATCAGACAAAATGGACTTCCAGTCAAAATTAATTAGAAGAGGCAAAGAACACCACTTCATACTGCTGAAGGGAACTATACACCAACAAGAAATTGTTATGTCCCAAACAATGGAGTGTCTACATACATCAAACCAACCCTTCAAAAATTCAAGAATAAAATAGACCACAATACAATACTAGGTGACTGTAAAACACCTCTTTCACCACTCAATAGAGCCTCCAAACAAAAACTAAATAAATAAGCTGTAGAACTAAAAAGTACAATCAATGATTTAGATTTAACAGACATATAGAATATTTCATCCATCAATGACTGAATATACTTTCTTCTCAGCAGCACATAGATGCTTCTCTAAAATAGACCATATCTTAGACCACAAAGCAACTCTTAGCAAATACAAAAAAAAAGAGATAAAATGTTGCATTTTATCAGATCATAATGTAATGAAATTAGAAATAAATGATAAAATAAAAAATAGAAGCTACTCTAACACCTGGAGACTAAATAATAGACCACTGAATAACCAATGGATAGCAGATGACATAAAAAAAATACATAGAGGTAAATGAAAATAGCGACAACTTATCAAAATATCTGGGACACTGTGAAGAGGGTGCTAAGAGGAAAGTTTATTGCATTGAGCTCATTCATTAAAAAGAATAGAAAGTTACCAATTAAATAACCTTATTCTCCATCTCAAAGCACTAGATACAGAAAAACAAATCAACACCAAAAGCAGAAGACAGGAAATAATTAAAATTAGACCTGGAATTAATGAAATTGAAACAAAAACAACAACAACAAAAATAAAAATAAATTGATGAATGAAAGTTGATTCTTTGAAAAGAATAAATAAAATTGGAAAACCTTTAGCCAGGCTAATGAAGAGAAAGAAAAATCTCAAATTATAAAAATTCACAATGAAAAAGGTAATATCTATTGCCCCAGACACAACTGAAATACAGATGACTATCAGAAAATACTTTGAAAATCTACTCCTATAAACTAGAAAATCATGAAGATATCAACAAATTTCTTGAGACATATGATCTACCCAAATTGAATCAGGAGAACATAGAAAATTTAAACAGATCAATTTCATGAATGAAATTGAAGACACCATCAAAAGCCTACCAAGAAAGAAAAGTCCATGACCAGCTGCTTGTCAGTTGAGTTCTACAAGACCTGCAAAGAAGAACTTACACCAAGACTCCTCAAACTATTCTATGAAATAGAAAAGGAGGGATCACTTTCAAACACATTCTGTGAAGCTAGTATCAACCTGATACCAAAGTCAAAGACACATCAAGGGAAGAAAACTTCAGCCAATATTCCTGATGAACGGAGATGCAAAAATTCTTAATAAAATCCTGGCAAATTGCATACAAAAAGACATGTTAAAAAGATAACATGCCACGATCAAGTGAGTTTCCCTCCAGGGTTACAAGGTTGATTCAACATATGGAAATCAATAAATGTAATTCATCACACGGATAAGCTTAAAGATAAGAATCACAAGATTATCTCACTAGATGCAGAAAAAGGGTTTGGCAAAATTCAGCATCCATTCATGTTCAAAACACTAGAAAACAAGAGATAAGAGGAAGATACCTCAACATTGTAAAAGATATATATGCTAGATTCAAGGCCAACATCATTTTAAATGGAGAAAATTGAAAGCATTCCCTCAAAAAACTGAAAGAAGACAGGGATGCTGTCTTTCACCTCTCCTATTCAATACAGTACTTGAGACCCAAGCCAGAACAATTAGTTAATAGAAATTAAAGGGATATGAATAGGAAAAGAGCTCAAACTATCCCTATTTGCCAACGACATGAATCTATATTTAGAAGACCCAAAAACTCCACCAGAAAGCTCGTAAAACACATAACTGAATTCAGCAAAATAGCAGATGTAAAATTAACAACCATAAATCAGTTGCATTTCTATATGCCAATGCAGAATCAAATAAAAGAAAAATTAGGAAAACTATCCCATTTACAATAACCTCAAAAAAAAAAAAGTTGGGAATCAATCTAACAAAAGAGGTAAAAGACCACTACAATGAAAACTACAGAATACTAAAGAAAGAAATTGAAGAAGACCTTAGAAGACAGAAAGCTCTTCCTTGTTCCTGGATAGGAAGAATTAATATTGTTAAATGATCATACTACCAAAAGCATTATACAGATTCAATGCAATTCCTATTAAAATTCCAAGGACAATCTCATAGAAGTAGAAAAAGAAATCAAGAAATTCATTTGGACCACCATTTGACCCAACTATTCCACTCTAGGCCTATACCCAAAGGACTTAAAATCAGCATACTATAGTGATGCAGCCACATCAAAGTTCATAGATGCTCAATTCACAATAATCAGATTGTGGCAACAACATAGATGCCCCTCAACTGATGAATGGGTAAAGAAACTGTAGTATATATATATATACAATGGAATATTACTCAGCCATAAATAATAATAAAATTATGGCATTTGCAGGCAAATGGATGAAATTGGAGAATATCATGCTAAATGAGATAAGTCAATCTCAAAAAACCAAAAGGCAAATGATCCTGCTGATAAGCAGATGATGATATATAATGGGGGGTGGGAGGGAGGCAAGAATGGAGGAAGGTGGAACTGTATAGAGGGAAAAGAGGGGTGGGAGGGGTGGGGGGCAGGAAAAAATAATAGAATGAATCAAACATTACCCTATGTAAATGTATGATTACACAAATGTTATGCCTCTACTTCATGTACAACAAGAGAAACAAGTTGTATCCCATTTGTTTACAATTAAAAAAAAAAAAAAGAAATTCATTTGGAAAAATTAGAGGCCCAGAATAGCCAAAGCAATCCTCTGAGAGAAAAGTGATGCAGGAGATATCACAATACCAGACCTTAAATTATACTATAGAGTTACAGTAACAAAAATGGCACGGTATTGGCACCAATACAGACATAAAGACCAACAGAACAGACTATAAAACACAGTCATGGGGCTGGGGAGATAGCTCAGTCGGTAGAGTGCTTGCCTTGTAAGCACAAGGCCCTGGGTTCCATCCTCAGCACCGCAAAAAAAAAAAAAAAAGAAAAAGAAAAAAAAAAAACACAGTCATACCCACATATGTCCGGGTCTTAAGCCCCCTTGCTCTTCTCGGCCAGCAACAAGGGAAGGGAGCACTCCCCAACAAGGTCAGACCTGGAAAGATAGGGGCGACTGACTGCCTGCATCCAGCCCTCCGGGCAGAGGACAATCAGACACGTCAGGGAGACCAGTCACAGCAGGAACTCGTTTATTGAGGAAGTCACACAGCTTTTATGTAGGTTGGAGGCTAGGCGGGAACCAATCAGCTTATAAAGGTCAGCAAGGGTGGGGGCGGGTGGTTCATGCTGGCGAGAGTCCCATAGGACTCTATATGGCAAGCACAAGCTGATCACATTCACCGCACTGTTGTTAACCAATCTCTGATGGTGGTCCAATTTATCATCATTAACTTTTGAAACTGCCTTTGAGGCCTTGATCTTACTCACTTGCCAGGGAGTAAGGAGTCAGCCTGAGTTAGTTAATGTGTCACTAGTCCCAACACACATAAATAATTTATCTCATTCTAGACAAAGGTGCCACAAACAAACATTGTAGAAAAGATAACCTCTTCAACAAATAATGCTGGGAAAACTGGAAATTCACATGCAATAGAATGAAATTGAACTTCTTTCTCTCACCTGCACAAAACTCAAGACAAAATGGATTAAGGACCTAGGCATTAGACCAGAGACCCTGAACGTACTCAAATAAAAAGAAGGCCCAACTGTCCACCACATTGGCTTGGGAAACAACTTCCTCAACAAGATTCCCAAAGTGCAAGAAGTAAAATCAAGAACCATAAATGGATTTTATCAGACTGAAGAGCTTCTTCATAGCAATAGAAACAATCAAGAACATGAACAGAAAGTCTACAGAATGGGAGACAATCTTTACCACCAGCACCTCAGAAGGAGCATTAATCTCCAGGATAAACAGAGAACTCAACACCAAAAAATAAACAAACAAATAACTAAATCATTAAATGGGTTAAGGAACTGAACAGATACTTCACAAAAGAAGAAAGAAGAATGGTCAACAAAAATATGAAAAAAAGTTCAACATCTCTAGCAATTAGAGAAATGCAAATTAAAGTTACACTGTGATTCCATCTCACCCAGTTAGAATGGCAATTATCAAGAATACAAGTAATAATAAATGTTCATGACAACGTGGGGGAAATGTTTCACTTATACATTGCTGGTGGGACTGCAAATTGGTGCAACTATTCTAGAAAGCAGTATATAGTTTCCTTAGAAAACTTTGTATGGACCCACAATTTGACCCAGTTATCCCACTTTTCCATTTATACCCAAAGGACTTAAATCAGCATACTATAGTCACTTGGCCACTTCATTGTTTATAGCATTTCAATTCACAATAACCCAGGTATGGAACCAACCTAGGTGCCTTACAACAGATGAATGGATAAAGAAAATATGATACATATAGACAATGGAATACTACAAATCATAAAGAAGAATGAAATTACGGCATTTGCAGGTAAATGAATGGAGTTGAAAAATATCATGCTAAGTGAAATAAGCCAAACTGAAAAACCCAAAGGCCAAATGTTTTATCTGATAAGCAAAGCTAATCCTTAATGGTGGGGGGGGATCCTTCAAAGAATGAAGGATCTTTGGATTGTACAGAGGGGAGTAAGGGGAGGAGACGGGAGGGGGTACAAGGATGGGAAGGATGATGGAATGAGACAGACATTATTATCTTATATACCTGTATGATTACACTACAGGCGTGACTCCACCATGTTCAGCCAGAGGAAGGAGAGGTTATGCTCCATTTGTGTACATGTGTCAAAATCCATTTTACTATCAAGTATAACTAATTAGAACAAATAAATTAATCATTAAAACTTTGGCAAGGAAAATGAGACATTATTTTAAAATTTTAGGAATAAAGAGAATGCATCTCTAAAGATATGAGGAAGGTATAAAACACCACAAGAAAATGTACTAAACCACTAAAGATCATAATTCAAACAGTGAGACAGAAATCAAGAGGAATCTTGAAAGAAGCAAGATAAAAATGATTCATCACACAGAGGGGACAAAATTATAAATTAATGATTGGTTCATCAGAAACAATTGAGAACGGAAAACAATGGAAAGGTATATATAAAGAATAAAGGAACGAAGACAAAAACTCATCGGGCAAGAATTTGATATTTATAAAAACTATCCTTCGTAAATTAAGGCAAAGTAAAGATAGTTTCAGATGTAAATTTTTAAAAATAAATTTCTGTTGGGAGAGATTTCCCTATAATAACATAGAAAGTTCTCTAGAATGAAAGGAAATTGCATCAGTTACTTGAATACACAGAAAGAAATAAAGAGTATCAGAAATAATAAATGTAGGTAAATATTTTTAAAAGGATAAAAATGTTTTTTATCTTTTCTCTGATTTCCTTTTAAATGCATAATTAAATAAAACAATACACACAAAACAGCATTACTAGATTTATAATGTATATAGATGTACAAAAATAGTTCAAAGATGTAGGAAGAAAGAAAATGGAATCATATTTAATTAAAACTTGTATTTTTCCAGGATTAACCACAAATGGATTATAGTAAGCCAAGGTACATATAGCACACCCTTGATTGACTACTGAATAAATAACTTTAAAAAACAAGTAAAACTTAGTAGAGAAATTTGAATGGTACACACAAAAATTATTTAACACAACAGAAGGCAGAAAAAAATGAGCAGCAGATCAAAAAACAAACAAGGCATACAAAAGGAAAAGAAAACTGGCAGGTGTAAATATATTTCAACAGGTACGTTAGATATAAATAGGCTGAACATTCCAATCACAAGATAAAATTGTTAGACTGAGTTAAAAGAAAAAAGTAAAACCCAACTATATGTTGTCTACAATAGGTATACTTACATTCCAAAGACACAGTAGAGAAAAATTAAAATAATAAGAAAGAAATATCATACAAATAGTAAGAGAACTAGAAATGCTAAGTTAATATCAAAATAGAATTTCAGACAATAAATATTACTAAGACAGGCAAATAAAGGCTTTTAATTATATTTTAGAAGTATATTGCAATTATAAATTTATACATGCCTAATTACAGACTCCCAGAGCAAAAAAAGACAGAATTAAATAGAGAAATTGGCAATTCAGTGATGGTAGTTGGAGAGTAGTTTGTAGAACAACAATAAATAAAACTATAAATAAGGATACGGAAAACGTGAATAACTGTATCAGAATTTCTGATTGAACATTGATAGAACACTGTACCTAACAACAGCAGTTCCCACATTCCCATGAAAACATACCTGCAACATTTCCTTGGATAGATCACCTGGTAGACCATAAAAAACTCTAATTTAAAGGATTAAAATCGTACAAAGTATGCTCTTTACTATCGTGGACTTAAATTAGAAATCAGTGATAGAAATTAATTTGGGAAATCCTCAACTATTTGTCAATTGAACAACACACTTCTAAATAATCAATAGGTTAAAGAAGAAAACACAAAGAGAATCAGGAAGTATCTTTTACTGAATGAAATAAAACCACAAATGACAAAACTTATGGGATTGTCTTGTGCCTGTGTCTTAATTTCTAAAGATAACTCAGTGATAATGTGGAAAGATGGATGTGATTGAAAGAAAATCTTAGTGCTACTCACAGTTCCCCAAGGATCAAGAAGCACAGCTTAACACAAACCGTTGCAGGAGGAACACTGAGTTCTGGCCAGGAGGCAGAAGCAAGAGAGAGGGGAAAGCATCAGGTCAGGGCCTTTATTTGGTTTTCTGCCAGAAAGCAAAGCAAGGTTATGGTGAACAGTTCAGGATTGTCTGATTGAATACTTTGGTGGACTCTCAGCTGTAGGAGTTGTTACTAGAGACCTGGTACCTGTCCCTGGAATAATTAAGGTTACAAGAATATTGTCTCCTGGTATATAGGGGTCAGAGAGAAGGGGATGTGGTTTTGGATTGGTTAGTGTGTAAATGGGAAACCTGCTTCACACTGAGCCCTTTGCTATCTCTAAGAATTGGCTAGCCCTGAGAGAGTTTTGTCAGATTACAAAACATCATCATAATAAAAATATACACAATATAGGGATGCAGATAAATGTATAGCTTTAAGACCTTAGATTGGAAAGAAAGATTCAAACATCTACCCCCAAAAGCCAGAAAAATAATAGAAAAATTAAATCAAAAGTGAGAAGGTAAGAAATAATGGAAATCAGAGCAGCAATCAATGATACAGACAACATTTAAAAAAAGAGAAAAGATAAGTTAAAGGTTGTTCTTTGATAAACAAAAACTGATAAAATCTTAGCTAATCTGACAAGAAAAGCAGAGGAAAAATAACTAATTTCTGAAATCAGGACTGAAAAAGGGAATGACACTAGGAAACCTACAGAAATTAATAGGATAAATGGGAATAATATAACTAACTTCACACCAACATGTATGAAGACAGTCAATGCCAATATAGCTGGCATTACATCATTTAGTGCCATTCAACTTCAATTCTAATTTCTAAATTAAAGAACCACTGTTAAATTAGTCATCATTTAAAGATCACTTAAGGATTCTAAAGTTTCTTTGTCATGACTTCTGTGACCAGGATCTCTGCTTCCAGCATTCCAAGTGATGGAAGATCTAAAATCTAGGGTATTGGAGTGATCAAGGCTGTGGACCCCACAGATTCCTTCAGATGCAAATCTCAGGATGTGATTTCCCCCTTGATCCATGTAGCACAGTTTGCAGAAAAAGCAAACCATCATACATGTTCAGGAGTCCTCACTCAAAGACATTTTCCATTTATGAATTCATTTATTTTTCCTCCTATCTTGTTTCTATAAGGTAGCATCATGGATAAATTAGTGCTCACTTCTCTGAGGCATTTTCAACATAGTAAGGAAATCTTAGTATACAAAGGGAGTATACAAAGTATCCACAGACTTTCAAAGTTAAAAGTCTAGGTAGGAATTTCTAAAATTGTGGTATTGACCAATTTCCCTGACCACCACCACCAAAATAAAAGGGGGAGGGGGGTTCAAAATAGGGAAGGATAAAGGTTTACCTTCAATATAAAATTAGAAAAAAATTCTCCCCATCACTATCATCTCATGAGCAATCATTTTAACATTAAAAAGACATAATCTCACAATAATCATAAGTTGAATAATCTTAAATTTAAGAAAATTCACATATTGTATCATTTTTTATTTCAATATGGTTCAACAATAATGCTTTCATAGATCAGCTGAAGTTTACACCAAACATTTGAATATTGTTGTTCCAAATTTCAGCAATTTTATTCTAAAGTAGTGATACCCAAATATGACACTTAAGGTGATCTTGACCCAATATATGCAAGGCCCTAGGTTCAATCCCTAGTACTTAAAAAAAATCTTAGGTGGTATATGAGAACCTTTCACACTACTATAGACCTGACAACAAATAATATTAAATGACAGAAGGAAGTTCTGTCTTTTTCTATTTCCCTTTAGTTTTTCTGATTAGAATGGGAGACTCAATTTAATACTAGTTGTTTTTAAAATTTATTTTATTGGTTCTTTTTAGTTATGCATGACAATATAGAATCCAATGGACAAAATTATACAAGCATGGAATATATCTTATTCTATTTCTGACCCTAGTACCTCTCCTTCACTTTCCCATTCCCCACTTCTGGCTCCCTTTCCTCTGTTGATCTCTCTGCCATTTACCCATGTACATTCCATGTGAATGTACACAATGGTGAGATTCACTGTGGTATATTCATATATATGTACATAGGAAAGTGATGTTAGATTCAGGGATAAAGAGCAAATGTACATCAATATCAAAACCTGGCAAAAGTACAAGTATAATTAGTTACAATTTAATAATTTTGCCTTTTTTTTTCATAGTAAACTGTTTAAAATAGTGACACAAAATCTCCTCTTAAAACAGATATTTTAGGGTTTTTTAAAAGTCAGGTTATGTAAGCAAACTATGTTAGGTAGATCCATGAGGTGGTACTTGGATATACCAAAACTTAGGAAGGTGTTACATGAATGATAAATAGAAACTTAGCTATGTGAGGGCCTTACAGAATTACCTGGTAGAGCACTGGAAACCTGGGCAAAATGAAACAACCTGTTTTAACCAGAACATCTTATCTTGACCTCTTTGCCAACTCTTTGGTCTTGATTTATCTACTTGCATTACCCTTGACCTGGCTAACCCAACCCTAAATCTTGTCTAGTCCTTTATCTCAAACCTTAATCCATATCACTGTGAAACTTATGCCACTCCATTCTCCCTTGTTAGTTCTGGATACCCCTGAGCCCCAATGCTCCCATAACTGCCGCTGACCTAGTGTAGTCTGTCGAGAGGACAGATCATGTCCTGTTCTGAGCACTTCATGCCACCTTCACCAACCTGCTCACTCTTGATGAACTCTGCCTAACAGCCAGGATGACTTGTAAATTTACCTGGCTTCCATTTCAATTTAGAAAGACAAGTTACAACTGCTCATTTTTCAGAACTGACCCCAAATTTTCCCTTTTTTATAGTTTTATTGAACCAATCCAGTTTAGTTCAGTCCAGTCATTAGCAGCATCATTCTACAAACTAGATTTTTCCCCAGATACTGTTTCTTATCACAACAGACTTTGATTTCATGAAATAAAATATCATTACAGCTTCCAGAATCAAGTCAAATAAAATCTCCTTTCAGCAGACAGAATATTCACTTTATTTCACTGTCAAGTCCATCAGAACTTCCTCAAGTTTTCAAAAAGATTTACTTTCAAAGTCAGTGCAGTTCTCTGACCCCAGAATCTCAAGCTTATTTTCTAGACTTTAAATAATTTGCACAGGCATCATGTTGAAAGAATCTTTGATTAACAGCCCATGCAATGTTTAAACTCTTTCCACCAAAAGCTCTTCACGGAAACAGCTTTCACTTAAGAATATGTTATACTGCTTGAAAGTCTTATATAACCTTACATAGCTTCTCAAAGGGATGAGAGATCACTGGGAAGTCTCACTTTCAGGTTGAAGCCTTCTTCAGTGTCTCTTAAGAGATGGATAGCTAGGATTGTGAGCAGTGTTATCTGTGGCAATGTAACCATTTTTTTCATTGTAGAACTAACTGATCCCTACAGAGAGCAACTGATAACTTGGCCTCTTAATCAACCTGAGAACCTAATACTAACAATTGTGGGAGTAAAACAGTTATTTGGGGAAGCCGCATGTCTTGAAATTTAAAAAAAATTCATGTTACTCAGGAAACATTTAAGTTATTACAAAATTGCCACATTACGTTAATAAAAACTAGGAAGTATTCAGTTATATCTCCTGACTTCTAATTCAAAAGAAAGTAGAAAGACATTAACATTTAATAGTATTATGCTAGGCATTTTCATCTATGCTGTCTTATTTAACCGTAACCATTTAGAGACTCAGTAGTTGGGTTTACATGCAATGATGTGTACACAACATTATAGATTTGTCAAAACCCACAGAACTGTGCAACAGAAATAGTGAACCCTAATATAAAGTAGGAACTTTAGTTCATAATAGTATATAAACACTCACTTATCTGTTGTAAAAAATGCAATACAATAATTCAAAATATTAATAATAGGGAAAACTATGGAAGGTGAGAAGTATAACTCTGCTCAATTTTTCTGGTATACCAAAAAACTGCTATAAAAATTATTTTCAAAAGGAAAAAAAGAAAAAGATTCACATACACACAAATTTAACTGTCCATTCACTGGCTTCCTGTTATCCCCTACATTCACTTATGCCAGGCTCCCAAGGCCCCACCTTGCTATGGACATCACCCTTGTCAAGGTCAGCTGAAACCTCTCTCTTGTGACATGTAGCTCTCAGTCCTCTCTTACTGGAATTACGGGTTGAATTAGAAACACGAATCACAACCTCTTTGTTGAAATACTCTTTTACTTGACTTCCAGGCCATCACCTTCACCTGGTGTTTCTCCCTCTTCCCTGGTGCCTCCTTTTCAACTATTGCTTTTTCTTCTTTTCTCTGACTGCTTACTGTAGAAGGGCCCAGCAGTTTAGTCTTTCCTCTCTTTATCTACCTGAATTGCTTAGTGATATTTAACCTGATGACTTTAAATTAGGTTAAATGCTGGTGATTCTCAATTTGTATCTTCACACTCAATCTCTCCCTAAATTCTAGACTTAAGACTATGTAATATCTTGTGTCATTCTGGGTTCTCCAGTAAAATAGAACCAACAATTGTGGAAGGTGACAAGTCCAAATCTAGAGTGTGGACCAGCAGACTTGAGCCAGAAGAACCAATAGTACCTTATAGTCTAAAACTTGATGGCCTGACCCACGAGGGCTGAGGGTGCACCTCCAATCTGAAGGTGTTCTGCTGCAGAATCCCCTCTTGCCTAGAAAGTACTTTTGTTCTACTCATACCTTCAACTAATTAGATGAGCTCCACCCACATTATAGAAAGCAACCTATTTTAGCCAAAAATTTGCCAGTTTAAATATTAATGTCACCCCAAAACATCTTCCAAGTTGACATATCAGATTAATCATACACATCTCAAGCATACTTTGTCCATAGTGTGCCACCTGTTTTCTTCTCTAACTCTGTCAATGAGAACTCCATCCTTCCACTAACTCAGACCAAAACTCTTCAGAGTCATCCTTGGGTTGTATTTTCTCTTACACCCACATACAGTTATTCTTCTCATCACTTACACTTATCACTATGATTCATGCAATTGTCAAGTCTCATGTGGTGAAGGGGTAAGAGCCTCTTCACTGTCCCCTGGGTTTTTCTCTTAACTTCCTCTTTTCTTACCCTTCTCCAACTGCATTTTGCACACCAATCATCTTGGCATCTCACTAACGGTAGATTAAGATTTAGTAGAACTGAGGTAGGACCTAAGACTCTCCATTTCTGATAAGTTCCAGGAGATACCAGTGTTCTTTGTTCACAGATAAATTGAATATAAAAAGTCAGAGTGATCTCTTTCTTTTGTCTTTAATTATATCAATTACCATATTTTAAAAATGCATGCAAAAATAGCTCCAATAAAAATGTTCTAGTTGTATGTTTTTGTTGGCAAATCTGCTTAAATGTGCTCATATTTAAAGTTCTCTAAGTCAAAGTGATACTTTTAAAGCATAAATTAAATCATGTATGTTCTTTGCTCAAAATAATCCAGTAGCTCCTCCCATTTTATTCAGTGTAAAAGCTATTCTCCTGGCAATGACCCATGATCATAAATGATCCAAACTCTCCTCTTATATCTTTCACCTTCATCTCATCTGCTCTCCCCCTTGCTCAATCCACTTCAGTGACACTGGTCTCCACAGAGTCCCTAAGTAAGCTTTCCATTAGCTCTTCCTTCTGTTTGGAAAGTTCTTCCCCCAGCAAGCTCCCTTGGCTTTCAGAGCTGGCTCCATTGTCAGACTATCAATAAGTCCTTATAACCCTATTGCGAATTGGGAGTGCTTTTCCACCCCCAGGGCTCCTCATCTTCTTTGCCCAGCTTTATTTTTCTCTATGGATCCTTAGCACCTTTGTCATACTCTATTATTTACATACTCATTAACTGTCTTGTCTACCTCTACCCTCAAAGTTTATGGTGTTTGAGGGAAATTATTTTTTTCTACATACCCAGTGTTGTGCCTTCGGTATTTACAACAGTCTTGAATATCGTAGATACTCAATAATCATTTATTAAGTGAATGACTTAATGAATAAATATATTATAAATCCCCTGCTTTTTCTAGGACATTGAACTCTCTTGAAAAATCAAAAATGTACTTAATAAAGTTTCAAAAATTGAGAAATAAATTTGACTTTCATTCGGAAAGACAAATGCAAGCAATGCTTATTAAATATATATAGTTAATGCCACCAGTGTAGTATAATGCAGTACAATATAAACTATGTGTGCTTTCTCTTATTAAAATGTATTTAAATATAGAAATAGAAAGGAAGAAATAGGAAATATTAGTAGTGATGAATTATGGATAATGCATACTCCTATATCTTCAACTTTTTAATTAAATCACTAGTAATTATTTTAATGTATGCCAGATAATTGTATTTTTCTACAATATCAAATTTTAAATACTTCATCATTTCATTTGTGTGTGGTAAAATAGAAATTAACTGCTGCATTAAACCAGGCTCTTTGTTTGAAACCTCAGAACCCATCTAGGTATTTCAAGCAGAAGATAAATTGATTAAGAGAAAGATTGTGGGATCTCTAAAAGCTCACAGCCAAAAATCAGACTGAATCTCAGCTTTGAGGTTGATTAGCTCTGAATAAGAGCCAGATCACTCTGACAGTTCCCTGAAGGTGGAATGCAAAACAGCTCTCACAGTACAGGGGACATGGAGGGCCACCACAGGGGTGGCCACCCTACTGCTCCTGCCTCTCCATGCCCCTCTAACAACCCTGCCAGGGAAAGTGATTCCAAGCAACACCTCCTTCTTAGTTCAGATGCTTGTGACTAGCAACAAAAAGAGAGAACCTTATAGGACTCTAATATAGGGAAATGTAAAAATGTAAGAACACATCTAAAAGGTGCTGGGTAACTACAACACCACCATCCTCCAGGCTCAAAGCAGTTGTGTGCTAAAAAGTGTTTAATGAATATCACTTGATGAGGGAGAGGGGAAAAACTGATTCCCAGCATTTGCCTCTTTCCATGTGCAGAATATTCCCACCATGGCTGATTTCTAGTTACCAATATGATAACACTAAACAGAGTTTTTGGAAGAGATGTACAATACCACATACAGTATTTCCATTAAATAGATACAATAGACATAAATTTCCTAAAATGCAGAAGAAACAGTAAAACCTAATAAAGCAAGTAGGAAATTATAAGTTTGGAGCATTCATCACTTTTGTTTTAATATAATTCATTTAATGGAAAGTTGCCTTAGTCTGCTCTGGTTGCTAGAACAAAGTTGGAGTGGCTTATGAATAACAGAAGTTTATTTTTCACATTTCTCAATGCTAGGAAATCCAAGATCAAGTCACTGGCAGACTCACTGTCAGATGGAGGACTTCTTCCTGGTTCATAGATGTCATCTCAGCTGTGTCTTCATCTGGAGGAAAGATGAGGGAACTTTCTGAGGTCTATTTTGTAAGACCACTAATCCCATAAATGAGGGCTCCATCCTTATGGCTTATTTATTTCCCAAAGGCCCTACCTCCAAATACTCTCATACTGGGGATTAGGTTTCAACATATGAATTTTTGGGGAACACAAACATTTAGTCTATAGCACAAGTTTACAGGATTTAATTTATAATAATGGATATTTATCAAGTAGCTCATAGGATTTCTGACAGTTTGGGAATTGTCTCTCACCTGCAATAGAGCTGACTTTACTACATCACAGGCTCAAAATAGATAATATTGTTTTCTTTCTACATAGTTGATATCTTTATAGTTTCTAAAATAATTAGATAATATCTTCACTGAAGTATTTATAAATATTCCTAATGTATTCTTTAGGAAAGGAAATAGAATTCTTAGCTTCTTTAATTTCTTCTCATTGCATCTGCCTTTATTTTTGAGTGCCTAATTTAGGGCCTCATCTTACATGTTCTATCAGCCTGTCAAAGTTCTGATGCCCAGTCTTTTCTTGCTTGTTAGGCCTGCATGACAAGAGAATCATAAACAGGTTGACGATTTCGATTAATTGATAACTATATTTGTTCTCTCAAAGTGAGACTTTACATACCCCAAACTTCTGTTGCTAGATCAGGACCCTTTGTTTCCTTAATATTTAATTTCAACCTATTTCACAGCTCAGACTTCACTCATTTGAGGTGAGTCTTTCATATTCTAATGCACCCAAAGTTAAAGGTCCCTCCTTAGTGTTCCCAGAGAAACTCACTGTTAGTTCTATCATGACCTTTAGCAGCACACTAATAATGTTTGGAGACTACTGATTTACTTGTCTGCCTTTACATTAACTTTGATGGCAGGGGTCCTGTTTTATTGTCTTTGTATTCCCAATACCCTTTGAGCACAGTACTAGGGATACAGTAGACACTCCTCAATTTATCTACCCATTCATGCCGTTATTTCTTCATTCAACTTATCCCATACTTGATGAGCATCTTCAGATGCTGGTTTGAGTGACAGAGGTAACAGTTAAAAAAAAAAAATCCTGAAATTATACAACCAGCACTATAAAGTATAAAGGGTGTATAAATAACAGGAGTATGTTGGATGAGGAGACATACGATGGAGAAAAATTAAATGGTTATGGCTTTTAAGTAAAGTGTTAAGAATATCACAGTGGTAAGTCAACACTTGAAAAGACCAGAAGGAGGTGCGAAGGCAAATATAAATAGCCAAAGACAAGTCCCTCTCTACTTTTACAGGACAATATAAAATGAGACCTTTTTCAGCTGGTGTTTCAGACCCAGTGTTTTAGTCAACATTTTTATGAGGCAGAACATCATGGAGGGTGTAGCAGAACAAAACTGCTGACTTCATAGTGGTCAGAAGTAGAAAGAGACAGAGAGTAAGGGACTGGGGTCCCAATACGCTTCAGAAGCCCACCTCACTGACCTATCCTTCACCGAGGCCCCACATCCTAAAGATTGCAACACCTTCTTATGTGCTACAAGCTGGCAACCAAACCTTTAGCAAATGGCCTTTGGGGAACATTTCAGATCCAAACCATAATATCTGGCTTATCAGATTCCAGTGAACTACCTTCTCCAAGCAGTTCCCACCCCCACAGCAATTACTGACTCCACACATGGAAGTCTCCTTTCTCTTCCTCCTGCTTCTCCGTTTAAACCCTGACTCCTCTCATGCCTTTGTGACTCATCCTGCTTTTTTATTCTTGGTCATATTTCTGTATTCTGACTCATTCAGTTCTAATCACTAAGGATGTACTTCCTATGTGACCAACACAGTGCTATGTGAGAGGAATTATTGCAAAAACCATAAGATCCTTGAGGACCTTCTACCTAAATCCTGAAAAGAAACAAACAATTCCTTTCTCTCCACAAATGTCTGCATGGGTGTCTTGTTGTCTATGAAGTGATTTCTATTTTGTTAGCAAAGAAAATGTAAAAGATCAAGTAAAAGGGTATACACATAGAATTGGAGAGAGGTTTATTCGTTATCAATGCTCATATCTTCTGATTATTTCCCAAATCCTACTCTCAAAAAGTCCATTTGTTTTCCCCTCGCAGACAGGTAGTAACTAGATATGCATTATTCATGTACTCAAAGCATCTGCATTGGCATTTCAGTAAAATACCACCTCTCTTTTAGATCAAGCTGTAATAATCACATAGTAGCTAAAAAAACAACTGAGTCTTTGTTGTAGAGCTCAAGTTCCCAAAAGGCAAAGTGTATTTTTATTGATTTTAAAACAACATACAAGGGACTAGAAACTGGCAGAGTAGAGGCATCCAGTACATATGGGCTGCTGCTCCCTGAGATTAAATCAAATCAATAGTTTTGTAGCTGCATGATGAAGTGGGGGGCCATGGGAAAGTGCTCAAGTACAATCTACAGAGTCAGTGAGCAAGTGAAACCCAGAAACATAATTTTTTTAGAGAACTACAAGAAGAAACAGTCTGCACCAGTGATGGGCATGTAGCAACTCCATAGGGGTGGGGAAGCTCTCCTCCAGGTCGAAGTAAAAGAAAAATCTCCTATGGATTTCAAAACATACAGTCTCCACTATCTGAGCAGAAAGGAGACCCGAATCCTGCAAAAGGAGTCAATGCAGAAGAAGAGATTCCCTGCATTTCCCAGCAAACTCGTAATCAGAAAAAGGTGATAAATAAAAGGGATTTCATTGTCTAAGCTTCCTGCAGAGGATATCAGAAACCTCTGATTTGTTTTCTTTTCCTTTTTCCATGTTTCTAAGATCCAATAATTTTTTTTTCTTTTTTTTTCCCCCGACTGGGTCAGTGGGTACCAAGCCCGAGAGGCAGTCTGAGCTTACGGGTGAGACTGTGGCACAGAACTGTTGTGATATCCAGAGAGTGGCAGGCAAGATTGCCAGTCTCAGGGGCTACAAATAGAAGGAAAGCAAAGCAGGCAATTTTTGAAGCTGGTGATCTTAGCTTTGTGACAATGAAGGAAACAGGCTAGGTGTGCATGTGGGACAGAAATGGGTATGGGAGTGCTGTGATTGAGTCTAGTGGAAAGCATGCTGCCTGCAGCACCACAACCCAGCCCTGACCCCAGGACGCGGTTCCTTCCTCAATGCTCAAAAGCATTTGGAGGATCCCTGCTGGGACTTGGACACCAACTCCATATCTCCTCTCAACATATAGATTAAGCCTAGGATGTGGGATACAGGCTCTTCAGCTTAAAGGGTTGGTTAAGGGCTGCTACTATAGCCATCCCTGACTCCTATCATAAAAGATGGAGCTACTGAGGTGAACTTAACCCTTCGGCCATTCCCTCAGCAATCTCTGGTGGGAAAAAAGGGGAGGAACATAGCATGCAAACTCCCTAACAGGTTTTTTTGCCTGTTGGAATTGGAAGTAGTAGAAAGAAACTTAACTTCAGTTGTGTGGTACAGACCTCTCCATAGCTGCTAGGTTCTAAAATCAAATCCCCAGAAAGAAATGTCTCCATTTTAATTACGTTGGCAAGGAGAAATCTTAATCTTGTTTTTTTGTTCTTGCTATTTTTTGTAAATCATTTTGTTCTATTTTCCATCATTGTGTTCTTATAGTTCTATCTAATTTTATGCATTTTTCCATGAATTGTTTTTTCTCATTATCTCTTTTCATCTATTGTTATTCTGTTTTCCCCCTCTAATAATTTCTTCTTCTGTCTCCCTTCCCTCTCCACTTTTTTCATTTCTTTCTATATGTTTTATTATTAAGTACTACCATTAATGCCTAATTTTCAGCCTATTTTATATTATTAATTATCCTTTATTTCTCCTTAAATAGTGGGGTTACAGAGTTCATAATTAATAACTTTTAAATTATATACTGATTTATAGGGTGCTATTAAGTTACCACTCTTAAATTATCACTGTTACTGGTGATTATTCTGTTCTGTCAATGGGGTGCTGGTGGCCAAACCAAGAACTGAATGGGTTCTTTGGTATTGTGATATAGCCCCAGTTGAGAGCTCATTACAAAGTTACAACTTTTCACTAAAAAGACACACATAATAGAAGAAAATCTATTCCAACATATGCACAAATCTCAACATAGAATCACAGGAACTTTGAGAAAATGAGCCAAGATGATGCCTTGAATAGTTCATACCTTCTCAATAAATGAATTCATAGACATTGAAGTGAAAGTAAAGCTGTACAAAGGATTTAAAATTGTTAAAATGATCAATGATTTCAAAGAATATACAAAGAAACAAGTGAATGAAATTAGGAAGACAATATATGATACAAATGAGAATTTTGAAAAAGAGATAGAGATTCTGAATAAGAACAATACAGAATTCTTGGAAATTAAAAGTTCAATAAATTGAAAGGAGATTAAATAATATGCTATTGAATGAAGCATGGATAACTGAAAAAATCAGGGTGGAGATGAAAAAAATTTTAAAGGTAAATGAGAATAATGATACAACATATCAAAATCTCTGGGACACTATGAAAACAGTACTAAGAGGAAAATTCATTGTATGGAGTGCATTCAAGAAAAGAATAAAAAGTCAACAACTAAATGTCCTAACATTATAGTTCAAAGCCCTAGAAAAAGAAGAATAGAACAACACCAAAAGTAGTAGAAGACAGGAAATAATTAAAATCAGAGCTGAAATCAATAAAGTTTGAGACAAAAGAAACAATTCAAAAAATTGATAAACAAAGAGTTGGTTCTTTGAAATAGTAAACAAAATAGACAAACCCTTAGCCACACTAACAAAGAGAAGGAGAGAGAAAACTCAAATTACTAAAATTCGTGATGAAAAAGGAAATATCACAACAGACACCACTGAGATACGTAACAAAATGAGAAGCTACTTCGAAAATCTGTATTCCAACAAAATAGAAACTACCAAAGACATTGACAAATTTCTAGAGACATATGCTCCTCACAAACTGAACCAGGAGGACATACACAATTTAAACAGATCAATATCAAGCAATGAAATTGAAGAAGACATCAAAAGCCTACCAACCAAAAAAAGCCCAGGACCAGACAGATTCTCAGTTGAGTTCTACAAGACTTTCAAAGAACTCATTCCAATACTTCTCAAAGTATTCCAGGAAATAGAAAAGGAAGGAACCCAACCAAACTCATTCTATGAGGCCAATATCTCCCTCATACTCAAACAAGACAAAGACACATCAAGGAAAGAAAATTTTAGACCAATATCTTTGATGAATATAGACAGAAAAATCCTTAACAAAAGCCTGGTAAACCACGTCCAATAACATATTAAGAAGATAGTGCACCCCAATCAAGTGGGGTTCATCCTGGGAATGCAAGGTTGGTTCAATATCCGTAAATCAATAAATGTAATCCATCATATCAATAGACTTAAGGTTAAGAATCATATGGTTATTTCAATTGATGCAGAAAAAGCATTTGACGAAATGCAACACCGCTTCATGATCAAAACACTAGAAAAAATGGGGATAGTAGGAACATACCTAAACATTGTAAAGGCTATTTATGCTAAGCCCATGGCCAACATCATTCTTAATGGAGAAAAACTGAAACCATTCCCTTAAAAACTGGAACAAGACAGGGATGCCTTCTTTTACCACTTCTATTCAACATCATCCTTGAAATACTAGCCAGTTCAATTAGATAGACTAAAGAAATTAAAGGGATACAAATAGGAAAAGAGGAACTCAAGCTGTCACTATTTGCTGATGACATGATTCTCTATTTAGAAGATCCAAAAAACTCCACCAGAAAACTTCTAGACCTCATAAATGAATTCAGCAAAAGAGCAGGATATAAAATTGACATGCATAAATCTAAAGCATTTTCATACATAAGTGATGAAACATCTGAAAGGGAAATGAGGAAAACAACTCCATTTGCAATAGCCTCAAAAAAAGTAAAATACTTGGGAATCAATCTAACTAAAGAGGTAAAAGATCTCTACAATGACAACTTCAGAACATTAAAGAAAGAAATTGAAGGAGACCTTAGAAGATGGAAAGATGGCCCATGTTCTTGGATAGGCAGAATCAATATTATCAAAATGGCCATACTCACAAAGGTGCTATACAGATTTAATGCAATTCCAATTAAAATACCTATGACATTTCTCATACAAACAGAAAAAGCAATCATGAAATTCATCTCAAAGAACAAAAGACCCAGAATAGCCAAAGAAATCCTAGGCAGGAAGAGTGATGTAGGAGGTATCAAAATACCGGAACTTAAACTCTACTACACAGCAATAGTAACAAAAACGACATGGTGTTGGCATCAAAATAGACAGGTAGACCAATGGTACAGGATAGAAGAAAAGGAGAGATACCCACTTAAGTACAGTAATCTCATACTAGACAAAGGGGCCAAAAACTTACAATGGAGAAAAGATAGCCTGTTCAAGATAGTGCTGGCAAAACTGGAAATCCATATGCAGTAAAATGAAACTAAACACCTATCTCTCACCCTATACAAAACTCAACTCAAAATGGATCAAGGATCTAGGAATTAGATCTGAGAACCTTCTCCAAATAAAAGAAAAAATAGGCCCAAATCTCCATCATGTTGGCTTAGGACCAGACTTCCTTAACAAGACCCCCATAGCACAAGAAATAAAAGCAAGAATCAATAAATGGGATACATTCAAACTAAAAAGCTTTTTCTCAGCACAGGAAGCAATCAATAATATGAAAAGAGAGCATACAGAGTGGGAGAAAATCTTTTCCACACACACTTCAGACAGAGCACTCATCTCCAAAGTTTATAAAGAACTTTAGAAACTTTACACCCAAAGTGCAAAGAACCCAATCAATAAATGTGCTAAGGAAATGGGCAGATACTTCACAGAAGAAGATATACAGGTGATCAACAAATATATTAAAAAGTGCCCATCATCTCTAGTAATTAGAGAAATGCAAATTAAAACTACTCTAAGATTTCATCTAACTCCAATGAGAATGGCTCTTATCAAGAACACAGCAATAATAAGTGTTGGCATGGATGTGGGGAAAAGGCACACTCATACATTGCTGGTGGAGTTGCAAATTGGTGCAGTCACTCTGGAAGGCAGTATGGAGATTACCCAGAAAACAGAATGGACCCACCATTTGACCAGCTATCCCACTCCTCGGTTTATACCCAAAGGACTTAAAATCAGCATACTATAGTGATGCAGCCACATCAATGTTCATAGCAACTCAATTCACAATAGCTAGTTTGTGGAACCAACCTAGATGCCCTTCAATTTATGGATGGATAAAAAACTGTGGTATATATACACAATGGAATATTACTCAGCCATAAAGAAGAATAAAATTATGGAATTTGCTGGTAAATGGATGAAGTTGGAAAATATTCTGCTAAGTGAAATACCAAGCCCAAAAAACCAAAAGCCGAATGTTTTCTCTGATAAGTGCATGACAATATATAATGAGGGGGTTTGGGGGGGAGAGAAGAATGAAGGAACTTCGGAAGATTTAGAGAAAAATGGGGTGGGAGGGGGTGGGGGACAGAAAGATAGTGGAATGAAACAGACAGTATTACCCTATGTATATGTATGATTACATGAATGCTGTGAATCTACATTGTGCACAACCACAGAAATGAAAAGTTTTACCCAATTTGTATGTAATGAATCAAAATGCAGTCTGTAAAATTAAAAAATATTTTAATAAAATAAATAAATAAATTGAAAGTCTCACCAATAGACTGAGAATACTGTTTCAGAACTCAGTGACAGAGTAGGTGAACTTAAACATTCAGACAATTATAAAAGTAATCAGAAACTATGGACAGAATAGACAAGATTATATGCAATATACAGACTATCCAAAATTAAAATATCTAACTTAAGGACTCATAGCCTTGAGAAGGAGTAGGAATATAGGCTAATGGTACAGACAATGTATTCAGTGAAATAACAGTAGAAATTTTCCCAAACAATGGAAATGAGATGGATGATAAGATACTGGAGGCATTTAGAACGCAAATAGACAAAATCAAAAAAGAATCTCTCCATAACATATAATAGTTAAAATGCCAAACATTCAGAATAAAGAACTTTAAAAAATACAAAAAAAAAAAAAAGCCCACAAAATCCCTTATAAAGGTAAACCCATCAGAACAACAAAAAAATGTCTTAGCAGAAACATAAAGGGCCAGGAGTTTACTGAATAATATATTTAAGAGTTCTGAAAGAAAATAATGCCACCCAGATTACTATATCCAGCAAATATTTCTTTTCAGAATTGAATAAGAAACAAATATAATATAATATAATAAGAAACAAGATAAATGTAAGCTAAACGAATTCATGACCTTAATCCAGTATTTCAGAAGATACTTAAAGGAATCCTACACTGTAAAGGAACAAAAC
Organism: Sciurus carolinensis; assembly: GCF_902686445.1. NCBI lineage: Eukaryota > Metazoa > Chordata > Mammalia > Rodentia > Sciuridae > Sciurus > Sciurus carolinensis. Next base: position 77,409,041 of record NC_062221.1, read on the forward strand.
AACCAAAGAGAGTTCATGAAGAAATAAATCTTTTTAAAGATGTAGATAAGCAAAAGAGTATTAGAAACAAATCAAACATCGGAAATAAAGTGACAGGAAATAATATAGATCTTTATAAAATAATAATGTAAATGATCTTAATTCCTCAATTTAAATACATCGATTTAAAATAGTACCCAACTGTAGGTTACCTTTAAGAAACAAACTTTCCCAACAAAGACATTCACAGATTGAAACAGAAAGGATGGAACATGATATTCAATGCAAATGGAATCTGAAAGCAAGCAGGAGTAGCTATTTTTTCAATATCCAACAAAGCAGACCTCAGTCAAAATTGGAAGAGAAATAGACGGTCACACATAATGGTACAAGAAAAAATCTAAAAATAAGGTAGAACAATTGTAAATATTTGTTCCCCAAACATTCATGTACCTAATTTCACAAAATAAATACAACTTGGCATAAAGGAATAGACCCATCCCAATACCCCACTCTTCAGTTGACTTACCCCAGACTTCAATACCCCATTCTCACTAATAGATAAATGAATAAGAAAGAAAAATACCAATACTACAGAGATGAACCATACTTTAGAAAAAATGTATTTAACAGACATCTACAGAATATTTCATCCAATAATAGCTGAAGACATTTTCTTTTCAGCTGATCACAGACTTTTCTCAAAAATAGATCATATATTAAACCACAAAGTGAGTCATAGAAAATACAAAAAATATTTTTTGGAAATAATTTTTTGGATCTTTTTAGATTATAATTAAATTAGAAATCATCAGCAAAAAAATTTACAGAAAACAAACACAGAGATATTGAAACTTTTGAATGATGAATGCGTCACTGAAGAAATTAGGGGAGAAATTTTAAAATTCCTAGAATCGAATTGGAACAAAAACACAATATACCAGAATCTGTGGGGTATAGCTGAGGGAGATACAGAAGGGCTTAGGCAGTCAGGGCAAGATGGCAAGTAAGGAGGTTGGGGGCAGAGCCAGAACAAAGGAGCATGGAGAGGGTCTTCTGATGAGGTCAACTTCCTGCTTGACAAAAGTTCTCATGGACACAAGTGGGGAACCCAATCAGACATTTCTGTATTCGTGCTTCTAAGCGGGGGACCTAATAGATAAACTAAAACAGATGCATGGACAGAGAGCGCATCAATCAATAATAGTGAAGAGTGGACAGGGGAGAATATAAGAAAAGGAGGAAATCCCAGAGCATAAAATGAATAAGCCAATATATATTGCCCCACCAGATTCCCAACTCTGGGGGCCCCTTCTCTTTGGAGAAGTCTATTTCTGTATCTCTGCCTCTTTTCAATAAACCTACTTCTTGCTTGCTATTTCTGTGTTCTGTTCTTCAATTTTTGCTGAACAAAGACACAAACCCAGCACCCCTAACAGTAACAGAATTGGGGATTCATCCAGGATTGAAACCATCAACTCAAAGTTAATAATAGTCATCTTAAATGGATGGCGAGACCTGGAAAGGGACCACTGATCATCCAGCACTTCTGTGGCTCTCTGAGGCCAGGGAATCCCCCAGTCATGTCTAGCGTGGCTGAATTCCCAGAATGAATTTTTCTCTCTTTCCCCGCTTGGGTAACAACGTAAGTAATATACCCCATAATTTGTGACCAAATCAGCAACATTTCTTTTTCTCTTTATGAAAACAGTTTGTCATTTAAGACAAGGTCACTCCTAATTTTTCTTTACCTTATGTAGAAACCTTGTCCCTTTTGTCAGGATAGTTACTCCTGATCAAAAGACCATATAATACAGGAATTCCTTGTCTTTTTGAGACATTTAAAAAACCAGCAATCTCCCTCCCTTGTGGCTTTAAGGACCCTCCAAATGGAAGAAAAAGAAAGAGCAGGATATTATAATGACCATCACAGGACCACTCTTGGGTTTGATTTATAATGGCTGCTGGGAACCTCCTTGCACAGGAAAAAGACCCTTAAATGTGGGCTGAGAGATCATGTTATTACTGCAGGGAACTCTCCTTATCTCAGCGACTCCTGCATAAATCTTTTTACAGACGGATGCTTCCCTTCCAGATTCTTATTTTCCTGAGAATTCTGAATCCCTTTTGACAGGAATAAGGAGGGAAATACATGCTTTCTGGGAATGAAAGCATCAGAGAGATCTGGGTTACAAAAAGAAATTTCTGGAACGTGAACCATAGGCCATGGGTAAGGTTGGCTAGTCCCTACCTGGACATGGTCCCCCTCGAATAGATTCTGGGCCCAGCCAGTCTACCTTATTCACAGGCTGGAGCCACCACTCCAGATTTGCAAAAGAGTAAGATGGGGATTGGGTGACACCCATCAAGACCTCTTATTTCTTTTTGTTTCCAGGTGGAATCCAATTCTTCCAAAATTCCATAAGGCTCACCTCTCTTCTGTTTGCTCAAAAACTGGGATAATTTGGACCCCAATTGAAAAGAAAATCCTTAGTCTTCTTTTGCACTGAGGCCTGGCCCCCTTACTCATTAGGAGATGGAAAACAATGGCCACCTGAGGTGACCCTAAATTACAGTACTATTCAGCCATTAGACCTTTTCTGTAAATAGGAGGGTAAGTAGAGTGAATTCCTTATGTACAATTGTTCTTTTTATCTGAGAAATCATCCTGTACTAGCAAAGAATTGCAAGCTTGACACTAAGACCCTCACAGCAGTCTGCTGCTCTAAGTCAGACACCAAATCCCCAGAACATAAAAATTTGTTGTCAGAGGAAAAGAGACCTTTACCAGTTAAATGGCAAATTCCCTCAGCCCCATCTAAAGGAAAAAGATGTCTTCAGATTGCTTCCCTTTTATATCCCAATTTAAAAGGATTGGAGCCCATTTTTCCTTATCCAGGGACAAACTTCACCTAAGATCCTAGATTTGCTAGGACATTGTTGCTCAGGACATTTTTCCTCTCAGGACAATGCTGGGGGGAAATTTGGACCTGAAATAGTACATTGTGCCCTTTTCGTTAACTGAATTAAAGGACATAAAGAGAGACCTAGGAAACTACCCTGAAAACCCAGAACAATATTTTCACACCTTCAAGCAGTTATCAAATCTTTATGACCTAGTATGGAAGGATGTTATATTGCTTTTGAGTCAAACTTTAACTTCCTTGGAAAAACAAAGGGTGTTAGAGAAGGCTATTGAAACAGGAGACAACTACTCTACAGCAGGGGAGGGAAAGTAACCATTGCTGGCAAGAGTGGGAACATTCCCATGGGGAGTCAGTCAGTTCTCCTCACTGAAGCAAACTGGGATGCTAACAGAGATAAAGACGAATGTGACAGACATCACTTTATATACTGTGTGTTAGAAGAACTGAGGAGGGCCCTAGTTAAGCTTTTCAATTATGCCCAGCTGGCCAATGTAATTCAAGGGGAAAAAAAGCCACTGGTAACATTTATACAGAGACTCCAGGAGGCCATTACCAAACACACTAGATGGGGGAAATCATTCTTAAAGATAAATTCTGGACCCAATTGGCTCCAGACATATGGAGGAAGCTCTAAAAACTGGCTGCAAAACAAGACAAAACCTTGGACCAATTAGTCTGAGCTGTTACGACTGTCTTCTATAATATGGACCCAGCAAAGGAGAAGAAGAAGGACAACTTCTGATGGCAACCATGCAAGCAGGTGTCCAGGGGTACTCCTCCCCCTCCTGCTTCTCTGGTAGAAAAGAAGACCATTTCAGAAAGGATTGTCCCCAGAGGCATTGGCCACCTATTGGACTGCCTTCAAGACCTTGTCCTCTGTGTCAGGGGAACCACTGGAAGACTAGAAGTCCTCAGAACCTGAGGGGATCAAGGCCATCGCCTACCATTTCCCAAAGATGGATCTCAGGGGCTTCCTTTATGGCTCCTATGACTGAAGTTCAGCTTGAGGAGCCCCAGGTACGAGCACCAAATAAACATCCTCTAAATATGGGAGCACAATTCTCAGTTCTGTCCTTCTCTCCTGGACTGAGGTCCCAAGATAAAGTAAGCATTTGGGGCATATCAAGCCTCTTCCTTGTTCCTGGGGTAATTTCCACTTTTGTCACTCCTTTCTCATTAAGCCAGAGACTCCAACCCCTATATTAGGAAAAGATCTATTATCTCAATTAAAAGTCAAGTTGTTGTTACCTCCTGGGGAATATAGCTGTCTACCCTTAATAGAAGAAGAAGTGAACCCCACGGTTTGATCAGACAACAATACAGTGGGAAGGGCACAGACTGCAAATCCTGCTGAAATTCACCTTAAGGATCCTTCCCACTTTCCTCACTAAAAACAGTATCCCTCAAAACCTGAAGCTAGGAAGGGACTAATACCTATTATACTGGGTTTGAAACAACTTTTGGTAAAGTACTCTAACCCTTAAAATACTCCTATATCCGGGGCCCCAAAGGGCCCCAATAAGTGGAGATTAGTTCAAGACCTTTGAATATCAATGACACAGTAGTTCCTTTATATCTAGTTCTTCCACACCCATATACTCTCTTACCCAAATTCCCAAGGGAACTACTTATTACACTGCCCTAGATTTAAAGGATATCATTTTCTTTTGGCATTCCTTTACATCCAAAAAAACAGCCTCTATTTGCCTTTGAGGATCCTATCCATAAGGCAGGACAAGTTACCTGGACATTCCTTCCCCAGGGATTTAGAGACAGTCCTTTTCTGTTTAGACAACCATGGGCACAAGACCTCATGGACTGGTCCTTCAGTATGTAGATGACCTTTTGTGTGGACTTACAGAAAAAATAATTTCTGAGGGCATAAGCTCTCTTCTCAATTTCCTGGACACTTGGGGATATAAAATCTCCTGAGAGAAGGATCAGTTAGGCCTACCCTGGGTTGCTTATTTGGGCATGATACTGGAAGGTGAAACTTGAAAACTTGGCCCTGAAAGAATTGAACCCAACTCTCATATCCCCATCCTCAGATGGTAAAATCACTCAGAGCCTTTCTGGGAATAACTGCATTGTAGAATTTGGATCCCTAGATATGCTGAAAAGATTAGATCCCTCTATGAGTGCCTTAAGATAGCATGGGGACATTCACAGGCAATTATTAATTGGACTCCAGAGGCAAGGAGAGCCTTTAATACATTAAAAACAGCTCTTACCCAAGCCCCTGCCCTAGGTCTGCCCACTCAACTTTTTAATTATATGTTACAGAAAGAACTGGAGTGGCACTAGACGTGATTACACAATCATTCAGGGTTAACCTCCAGTCAGTGGGATACCTAAGTAAGGAATTGAGCAAGGTAGCCAAGGCATGGCCTGGATGTCTTAGAGCTGTGACTGCAGTGGGATTATTTGTTCCTGAGGCAAATATACTTACTCTGGGAAGGCCCTAACTGTACTTACCTCCCATGACATAGGAGGAATCCTAAATTCTAAAGGTAGTTTCTGCTTAACAGACAGCCATATATTCAAATATGAGGACTTTTTGTTGGAAGGACCTGAAATTACCTTAGCTAAAGGAAATAGGGCTGCAGATGTAGCAACTAAGGCAGCTGCTTTACAGGGCCCCACAATTTCCCCACTTCTATGGGAAAATTATTTTCTGACCTCTGAATGCCCCCAGTATTTGATGGAAGAGGTCCAATAGGCTGTAATTGAAGAATACCAACTAGATCATAGAGGATGGTGGGTTTCTCCTGAGAGCATCCTATTATTCCCCAAGCATCCCAGTGGAAGGTTTTAAAGTCTCTCCATCAATTCTACCATTTGGGAAGAGCTAATACTCTTACCCTAATACAAAAAATGTTTTCAGGAAAAGGCTTAAAGGACACAGTCCAACAGATCATCCAAAACTGTGAAATATGCCAATGTATTAATCCTTCTAATAAATGTCTCCACCCTCCTGGACACCAAAGAACAGGTTGATATATGGGGAGCAGACTGGCAGTTAGATTTTACCCATATGCCAAATTCGAAATATTTACTAGTTCCAGTGGACACATTCAGTGGATCAGTAGAAGATTTTCCTTGCAGATCTGAAAAGGATATTGAAGTTGTAAAAGTTCTACCTTAGGAGATCATTCCTTGATTTGGTCTCCCTTAAAGTCTTCAAAGTGATAATGGACCTGCTTTGAAGGCATAAATAACACAAAAACTCTCAAGCATTAGGAATTAAATTTCATCTTCATTGTTCATAGAGACCTCAATCTTCAGGCCAGGTAGAAAAACACCAATGAACTTCTTAAGAGACACTTAAGAAAATTGCTTCAGAGGACTAAAATCTCATGAATTAAACTTCTGCCCTTGGCCCTGATAAGGCTTAGAAATACTCCTGGTCAACACGGTCTAACTCCATTTGAGTCCCTAAATGGAAGGTCATTTTCATCCAATGATTTACTTTCAGATTTTGAGACTTCTCAATTAGTATCCCATGTAACTCAGTTGGCCAAGTTTCAACAGATTCTTACAGAAATCTGACAAGAACTTCCTTAGGGAGATCATCAAGGGCCCTCTCTCTTCAGTCCTAGTAAAAACTATAGTTCTAAATAAGGGGCTACATACTCCCAATTGGGAGAGTCCTTATCCAATAATCATGTCAACCCTTTTAGCAGCCTGTGTGGCAGGATAAGACCCCTGGTTACATCATACCCACCTTAAGACCTGGAGACCCCCTATTGAGTCCATCAAAATGAAGGTTCCTACAGACCACTACACCTGGGAGCCAATAGAAGATCTCAAGTTCCTGTTTAAACAAGCTAAGTGATAGGCTTGATTTTATTGGTCTTTTGATTGCAATATCAGTGGACAAACTACTTGCTATTGGGTTAGTAGCAACAGCTCCACAAGACTGGAGTCCTATACATAAGCTATTCCTAGCTTTAATCTGTTTAGACACAACAATCTTGTTCTGCATATTAATCTTACTATATACTAAGTCTAGTTCTAACGAAGTCTAATTATGACTATAAGCTGTGCACAAAGATTTGTTGCAGGAATCTTTCTCCTGGGAACCTGGACTGTGGTATGCACATGGACTCACAGAATGCCTTTAACTCCATCCAGCAGTATACCTCTCACTTGCTTGGACCTATGATACTAAGATGTGAATACATGATAACTTCATATGCAATAGTTACAAGAAATGTGTTTTTGCTAATTGGTCTCTTCCACCAAATTCTCCTATGTGGAAAGGATCCCTACCTTTGCATGCCTTGGCACAGGCAACGCTTTATTTTACACTGGACATATGTCACTTCTCACCTTGTCATGCTGCGATGTTTCCTCTTCATGGCCCACTCTCCCTGCACGGTGTCATTCTTATCCACGTTCCTTAGCCAACAATTGCTCTGGTAATCCTGTCTTTAATGGTATTAATGAGGATGTTACTATAAACAAACCACAGACTATTTTACGTACTAATGCTATAGCCATCCACAACCATATAGTGTGGGTGAACTACATTACCGTTTTATCAAATGTGACAAGGTTCAGCGTCCCCAAATAGTTAGGGATCCAAGATTTTGTGTAAATGTCCCTGAAATATATCAGAAACATCCAATACATTTTAATTTGACTTTCCCTATTTTAAAGAGTGTAATCAGGAAAAAAGAGCATGGTATGATACCTTGCTTGGTGAAACTGCAGCTAGTTAGGGCATAGTAAATTCAATTGACCTTGAGAGCTTGACTGGCAAACTGCACATTGCTGGACAAGATGTGGCTCAAGTTTTAATAATTAATGTTCATTGGCTGCCCATGACAATCCTGCCTCACCAAAATGCTCTTGACTATGATAAGTTCTGACCTTATTCAATATGTCTACTTTTACTAATCTAAATGTAGACACTAATGTTAGCACGTTGTTTAACTGTACTGTCTGTTCCCCCCAAAAATATATATACTTTAATACAGAAAGTGTACAACGACCGTCAACTGCTGGAAATGGTGTCACTTTCAGGAAGTTATTTGCTACTTATATTCCTTTAATCCACTGGATGACTTTATAGTCACTTAATATATAATGCTCTGATTTTTCTTGTACTGGGACTATCCAGCATTAATAAACCCAATCAACACGTTTTATGTAATTTTCATGTTATACATTTTGTTCTACATTCCCATTTTGCTTTGCCTCATTTAATTGGTACCCATGTATATAAAACCAATTTAATTTATTCCCTACCTAAATGTGTTATTTATGATTAAGGACAAGTATGTGGCTGCTTGCATAGGCAGATGGAGCCCTGTTTACTTAACCATTCTTCTAACCTATGTGACCTCATTCTGTACTCCGTGCATAACTTCTTTATGCTTTATGAAGTAACTGGTCAACATGTCTGCTTAGCAACTAATAATCAACCTGAAAAAAACTTAAACCTTCTTAATTAAGTTGCTCCTTTTGCTGAGTGTACTGAATACCTTGAGGTCCTCCACTGGCAGGGTAATACTTTTTTACCTTTCTTCTGACCAAGTGGATGATGTTACTTTAATATGAACTCTCAAACCATTATCTTTACCCCTTCTGTATATAAGTTTACAACCCTTGATATGTTTGCTTAATCCGAGTACTGTAGTTAAAGATTTATTAACACAAAATCAACATCAATTAAATGAATATAAAATACATACTCAAATTACAGCTAACAGGCTAATTGAGGGTTTGCAAGACGGTGGACTAGAGGGTGACTGCATTTCTTGTCACTCCAGGCTAACTGGTGTATCACATCTAACAACTACTGTGGAGTTGGTATCAACCATCATAGGTATGATTTTCGGTTTCTTTCTCCAACTGCACAATGATATTCTTCTGCTCCATTTAACCCTATAATAATATTTACTTTAATATCAGTCTCACTTTCTTGTTGTAATATTTATCTGTATGTTAGGATCAGAAGAATGGCTATACAGATGAAACCCTACATAAATGTGTTTGCCAGTTTCTACTGAAGACCTCTGGACACCCTGACAACACCTCTTTGACTTAACCTCTCCTCAGGAGGACACCCTGACTCAAGCTTTACAATGCCCATTTCCAGCTTTAAATAGTCAAAGCGGTCAAAGCGGTCATCGTCCCAACTCCCAAGAATAGTTGGGGTGTCCTCTGGGATGGGAGATTGAGGGAGATATAGAAGGGCCTAGGCAATCAGGGCAAGATGACTAGTAAAGCTAGGAAGTTGGGGGCAGGGCCAGAACAAAGGAGTAGGGAGAGGGCCTTCTGATGAGTTCAACTTCCTGCTTGACAAAAGTGCTCATGGACACAAGTGGGGAACCCAATCACACAGACACTTCTGTACTCTTGCTCCTAAGAAGGGGATCCAATATACAACTAAAACAAACTTGTGGACAGAGGGGGTACCAATCAATAACAGTGAGTAGCACATAGACAGGGGAGCATATAAGGAGATATAAGGAAAGGAGAAAATTTCAGAGACCATAAAAAGAACAGGCCAAAATTCCCTCACCAGATTCCCAGCTTCAGAGTCCCTTCTCTTTGGAGGAGTCTATCTCTGTATCTCTCTCTTTTCAATAAACCTACTTCTTGCTTACTATTTTTGTGTCCTGTTCTCCAATTTTTGCTGAACAAAGACAACAAACCCAGCACCCCTAGATGGTAACATAGCAAAGGCAAGTCTAAAAAGGAAGTTTATAGCTATGAATACCAATGTAAGAGAAGTCAGAAAGAGCTCAAATATGTAACCTATTGATGAATCTCAAAATCTCAGAAAAACAAGAACAAACCGAGCCCCAGACCAGTAGAAAAAGATATAATAAAATTCAGAGCTGAAATTAACAAAATAAGAGACTAAAAGAATGGTACAAAGGATTAATGAAATAAAGAGTTTGTTCTTTAAACAAGAATGATATACCTTTGCCAAACTAACCAAAACAGAGATAGAAGACCCAAATTAATAATTTTAGAGATAAAAGGGGGAATATTACAAAAGACCCACTGGAATACAGATCACTAGGGACTATTTTGAAAACAGTAAATTGGAAAATTTGGAGGGAATGAATACTTTTATAGGCATATACAACCTACCAAAATTGAACCAAGAGAAGAGAGAAAATCTAAATGAACTAATAACTAGCAGTAAGATTAAAGTAGTAATAAAAAGCCTCCCAAAACAATGAAAAGACCAGATGGATTATCATTTGCATTTTACAGGACCTTTAGAAAAGAACTAACTCTGATGCTTTTTGAACTATTCCAAGAAATAGAAAGGGACAGTATACTTCCAAACTCATTATATCAAGTTAGTATCACCCTGATACTAAAATTACATAAGAACTCGACTAGAAAAGAAAATTAGAGACCAATGGCCTTGCAGTATAGATGCATAATAAAGTACTTGCAAACTGAACTGAACAATAAAGTAAAAAGATCATACATCATGATTAAGTTGGTTGCATTCCAGGAATGCAAGGATGATTCAACATATGCAATTCAATAAATGTAATACACCCCCCAAAATAGAATCAAGGATAAAAACCGCCTGACCATTTTAACAGATGCAACAAAAATCTTTGACAAAATCCAACATCCCTTCATGATTTAAAAAAAAAAAAAAAAAAACTAAAGAAACTAGGGATTGAAGAAACTTAGCTCATCACAATAAATGCTATGTATGACAAACCCAAGGTCAAAATCATACTAAATGGAGAGAAACTGAAAGCACTTCTTTTAAAATTAGGAACAAGTAAAGAATGTCCACTGTCACTATTCCTATTCGAAATAGTACTTGAAATTTTAGCCAGAGCATTTAGGAAAGAGAAATACATAAAAGGGATACAAATAGGAAAGGAAGAAAAATCAAATTATCCCCATTTATAAATACTATGATTTTGTATTTACACCCTAGAGTTTCTACCAGAAGACTTCTAGAGCTGACAAGCAAACTTAACAAACTTGCAGAATGCAAAATCAACACAGAAAAAGTCAATGGCTTTTCTATGCACCAATATGAATTCGTAGAGAAAGAAATCAGGAAAACAATTCCATTCACAATAGATTAAAAAAAATACCTAGGAATATTCCTAACCAAGGAGTTCAAAGACCTCTACAAGGAAGATTACAGAACATTAAAAAATGAAATCAAAGAATTCACTAGAAGATGGAAGAACCTCCAATGCTCTTGGATAGGTAGAATTCATGTTGTCAAAATGACCATATTACTAATAGTAATTTAGTTTCAATGTAATTCCTGTAAAAATGCCAATGGTTTTCTTTATAGATTTAGACAAAAAAAAATCCTAAAATTCAAGAATAGCCAAAGCAATCTGAAGCAAAAAATGAACAATGCTGCAGGCAGCATAATACCTGATTTCAAATTATTCTAAAAAGCCAAGTAACAAAAACAGCACAGTATTGGCAGAAAAACATGTTGATCAATAGAATAGAAAATAAAGAGACAAACCCACACAGCTACAGTCATTTTCAATGCAAATGAAAACTATATTGAAATTCCATCTCTCTCCAATCAGAATGGCAATCATCAAGAATACAAATAACAATAAATACTGGCTTGGATATGGGAAAAAGGAACTATTGGCAGAAATATAAATGAATAAAACCATTATGGAAATCAGTAATAGAGAGTTCTCAAAAAATTAGAAATGAATCCAGCTATACCACTCCTTGGCATTTACCTGAAAGAGTTAAAGTCAGCATACTTTAGATACATGCATACTCATGTTTGTCTCATTACAATTCACAATGGCCAAGTTACAGAATCAGTGGAGGTGTCTGTCAACAGATGAATGGATAAAGAAAATATGTTATCTACCTACCTTCCTACTTATCTATCTATCTATCTACACACACACACACACACACACACACACACACACAACAGAGTTTTGTTCAGCCATAAAAAAGAACGAAGTTATGTCATTTGTAGAAAAATGGACAGAACTGGAGAGTATCATGATAATGATAGAAGCCAGATTCTGAAAGACAAGTATCACATGTTTTCTCTTATATGGGAAAACTAGAGGGAAGGATAGGGAGGAGGAGAAGGAGAAGAAGAGGAAGGGGAAGAGAAAGAGGATGTTGTGAAAGTGGAAGGGAGACCATTAGGGTAGAGGAGGGGAACCAAGAGAAGGGAGGAAGGGAGGGGAGAGGAAGGGGAATTTTATATTTTAAACAGATATGTCACAATGAAACTCACTTTTCTGTATAATTAATATGCATGAATTAAACAAGAAAAAAGAACATGCAGATTTTTCCAGTCGGATTTTTATTTGTTTACATCTTGCTAATTTAAGGGGGCAGTGTTTTGCTTGCAAAACTGTATGAGTCAGAGAAAACATTTCCTGTTTAGGTTATAAAGAAAGAAGAAAAAAAAATTAGCAACTAGATATCTGCTTGGTTCCAGGTATTGTGGCAGGTACTTTCTAATAGAGTTTCCTATTTAACATATGCTGTCTCATTATGCACAAATGTGGGAAGAAGGTACCATTAGTGGTCGCAGTATACATAAAAGGACATTGAGCCAGGCATGGTGGTGCACTCCTGTGATACCAATGGCTCTGGAGGCTGTGGTATGAGGATCACAAGTTCAAAACCAGCCTCAGTAACTTAGTGAGGCCCTAAGCAACTCAGCAAGACCCTGTCTCAAAATTAAAAAGTAAAAAAGGGCTGGAGATGTGGCTCAGTCGTTTAAGTACCCTTGGGTTCAATCCATGGTTCCAAAGAAAGAAAGAAAGAAAGAAAGAAAGAAAGAAAAGAAAGAAAAAGAAAAGAAAGAAATTGAGTTACTGGGAGAGTTTGAATAAGCTTTCCAATGATACACAGCTTGTGGGTGGTAGATGTGGGACTCCAGTGAAGGTGTATCTGACCCTGAGAGCCATGGTTCTCCCACTTTTCATGCTTCTTGCTTTCTTTTACTTTCTCCTGTTTTTTCAACTTGTATTTATCATATTCAACATGATGTTTTGAATTATATACACATTGTACAATAGTTGAATCTACTTAATTAACAAATGCCTCACATTACATTTTTGTTGTGAGCACACTTAACATTAACCATCTTTGCATCTTCCAAAGATACAATATATAGTCCTTAACTATAGTCACTTTGCTGTACAATTGTTCTCTCACAGATGAAAGCATCCTGTGGATGAGGCAAAAACCTGAGGTGTATCATCATCAGCGTTGGCTTTAATCCCATCTGCAGCCCCTACACCCTAATTTCAGGCTGGATCCTTAAAGATCCAAATTGCGGTTAAAACAGATCCCCAAAAGAATGTATAAACTGGATGGAACATGTAAACCCACCCTGATCACCAGATAAACAAAACTAAACACACATATTGATGATGAGTCATTAGTATGTGTTAATTGTTGTGTTTAAAGACTGAAACAGCCTGGCCTTTCTCTTTCCATAAATACATATCACTCCATATCCTTTAAATGACAGATGCTATCACTCACCATGTCAAAGAAGTGAATTTTAAGGATTCTAGCTAACTAGACAGAAGAGGAAATGACCAGATGCATTTTGACTAATCATACCCTTCTTAGAACCAACAGCTAAAAATTGCTGGCCTTGTGTGTCTAATTCACTGCTGCCCTTTCATGGGGGATCACAGTTGTTCCTGTCACTGTGGCCTTAGTTATAGAGAACAATGCTGGTGTGCGTGTGTGTGTGTGTGTGTGTGTGTGTGTGTGTGTTTATTCTGATATCTGGACACACACACAGTAAGAATTAGAGTAGTTGATTGATAACAAACTGCAGGACTTTTAGGGTTCTTTTAAGAGTGATTAAATAAATATGTGACCCAAGAAACAATAAATCAGTGGTCCTCAATCTGTGCTACAGTTTGTGGCCACCAAATTTTGATCAATGTGTAAAATACTCTTACAGCAACCAAGTAAATGCATTGGTCAGTATTATCTATCAAATGGATTATTGATCCAGGTAGATTTTAACACACTTTGAGGAATGAGGTACAAATTATTGCCAAATATAAGATAAAATGAATAGCATTAACTGGGTGTGGTGGCACATACCTGTACTCCCAGCAGTTTGGGAGGCTGGGGCAGGAGGATCTGGAGTTCAAAGCCAGCCTCAGCAATGGCAAGGCACTAAGCAACTCAGTGAGACTCTGTCTCTAAATAAAATACAAAATAGGGGTGGGGATGTGATTCAGTAGTTGAGTGCCCCTGAATCCAATCCCCAGTATTCTTTCAATAAAGTATAGTATTAAGACAAGGTGATGACAAGGAGAGAGTTTATTTACTAGAGCATTAGGCACTTTATTTTACACATTTGTAAGTGAGATCATTGACCAATACTAACATCTAATCAAAGGCTCTTAAAAAGAAACAAAGTAGAGCTTAGGAGTGAATTCAGAACCCACTTCTAAGACTTAATTCTGTTCATTTATCCATCCATTGGTTTTACTCACAGACATTACTGAGCACTTACTTGTGTGATGAAAAGTTCTGGGGAACTACATGGAAGGAGACCAACCCCAGATAGAAATACAGTGGCAGTAAGTGACTACTCAGCTCAATGAGGACCTTGATTCAAATATGAAGAGTATTATACTGCACTGCACTTTCCCTGCTCATTGTGTGTTTCTCTCTTACCTATGCAGGACCCACTGGGGACATTCAGTGCCTTGTAACTTTTAATTGCTGATGAGCATCTGGCAGGTGTGGCTTATCCTAATGGACTGAAGATATATCAGTTGCTTTTAGTTATATCTGGAAAAGTGCCCTGGTCAATGGCAAACCTCTTTAATTGGGCTTTTATCAGTTCCTACCCTCAAAGCAGGAGAGGCTATTGGACAGAGATCAGTGTGGGTTTTAGGGAGTGCTGACACATGCTTCTGAAAATGAATAGAGGGTGTGACTTCTTTTGATGTCATCGATAATTACTTGCTGGAATGAATTTGATATGGATCAGCCACAAGGACTCTATTATTGATGGATGACACAAATGAATTTGTACCAGCATCTAAGCCTATAGATTCTATACCCTCTACATTTTGAAAGTGTTATGTGGCCAGCAGCCAGAGGCATTAGAACTGACTACTCCCGAAGATGAATGTTTAAGTATTATTTTAATTTTTTAATTTTTAAAAAAATTTTTTTCACAGGTATATTCATTTTTGAGTGCTGCCATAATAAAGTATCACATACTTGGTAGCTTAAACAACAGGAATTTGCTGACAGTTTTGGAGGCTAGCAGTCAAAGATCAAATTTTAGTCAGGTTTCCTTCCTCCTGAGGGCTATAAGAAACAACCTGTTCCATGACTGTATGAGTCAGCTTTTTCACTGCTGTGACTAAAAGACCTGACCAGCATAATTGTAGAGGAGGAAAGGCTTCTTTGAGAGCTCACGGTTTCAGAGGTCTTAGTCCATATAAGGCCAATTTCATTCCTCGGGGCGCAAGGTGAGGCTGAGCATCATGGCAAAAGAGTGTGGCAGAGGGAAGTGGCTCACGTGATGATCAGGAAGCAGAGAGACTCCACTCACCAGATACAAAATACATACCCCATAGCCACGCCCCCAGGGAACCACTTCCTCCAGTCACACCCCACCTGCCTTCAGTTACCACCCTGTTCATCCCATTAGGGATTAATTCACTGATTAGTTTAAGGCTATAACCCAATCATTTCTCCTCCAAAACTTTTTGCATTGTCTCACACGTGAGCTTTTGGGGGACACCTCACATCCAAACCATAACAATGACTCTTGTCTGGTGGTTCATTGTCAATCGTTGGTGCGCATTGGCTTATAGAAGTATCTCCCTGTCTCTGCCTTCATCTTCATACAGCATTCCCCCTATGTGCATGTCTACACCCAAATATCTCCTTTTTATAAGGCCACAAGTCATATTGGATTGGGGCTCATCCTATACAGTCTGAACTCTTATTAGCTAATTATATTTTCAACTACTCTATTTCTAAGTATGGTCACTTTCTTGAAGTGTTAGGGGTTAGAAAGTTAGCATATAAATTTTGGGGGAATGTTATTCAACCCACAAATGTAAGAAAGGAATAGACAAGGTGAGTGTACTGCTTCATGGTATGATTGAAATACAGGCTGTAAGACCATTCCAGACACCAACCATGAATGACACTTCATGGAGAAGCCTCACAAAATTCACAAAGCTAAAAATTTGCAAATTTTCCCACTGAGTCAACTCTGAGTCAATGGTCTTATGGCCATTTAACTCTGATATCTGTTTCTTAAAATCTGCTTATAGAAATAGTTAAGTAAATAAATCATTGATGTAGAATGATTCATTTTAGCAAATTATTTATATTTTGTCCTATTCTTCACATTGGTCCTAATATAAAAATGCAAGTGTATTAATGGAAAACACATGTATATAAAGAAACAAAATTAAAAGTATAGAAAATAAAGAAAAAGTTTAATTAAAATAATCATAAAATAATTATGAAACTCCAGTGAATTCAAAAAATGCAAAAATTTTAGCTATAAAATAATGCCCAATATCCTGTGAGCAGGATATTTGTTCCACATAGAAATCCTCTTAGCAGTTTGACTGAGATTGTCACCAATCTCAATCTGAACTAACATTTCTTCCTCTGCATTCAAAATAAGTATTGTACTTTCTCATAACTGTCCTCTACCACCCCATCATTTGAACTTAGCAGCTGCTTTCTCCAGATTCTGCCTTAGAAAATCTAGAGAGTTGTTAGAATATTCCAGGTAGAAGAGATAATAATAGCTAATTCAGGAGCTGAAATGTCCAATCCCTTCTTATTTTTGAAGTTCAGCCTAAAATCTGCTAGGACATGTGGTTGTCTAGCAACCAAGTAATGTCCTATAATGATCTAGAAATTGATGTCTATGTTGAATGAATGTTCTAGTCCAAACTCGAAGCTTTATATAGTTAATTGAAAACAAATGTCCTCATTAGTGGCTGTTAGGGAGGTTCAACAAGTGCAGTTTGCATGTACTGAGTGTTGAATATTTATTAGACATGTGGCTTAATACAAAGTAGGAGGAACTGGACAACCCTTCTAGTAACAACTCTAAGTTTAAATGATGGTTTGGAACTTCCCATCCATAAATAAGTGCAGAAGATCCGAAAGTCACCATACTTTTCACCTGAACCATCTTAATCTACATCACGTCTTTCTGGTTCCTGCTGTTTTTGTTTGTTTCAGCAGGGTCTCTCCTAGTACCAAGTCCATATCACTACCAATTCAGTGAACACAGCAGATAAACTCAAGATTTCTTATATTCCCTGTCAATCATCTATAGTTCATCATAAAATAAGCAAAAAAAAAAAATGAAATTTTGTAGTTGGTATCTATAAGTCCCTTTCAACTGACATTTACTTAGGGTAAGTTTAAAATGCATTGAAACTTGAGAAAATTACACTAGCCTTAATTTCTGTTCACATAACCACACTGTACTTCCAGGACTCATCCTGATATCTTCTTCCTTTGTTTTGTTTTTGCTTTTCAAAACTTTTTAAAAAGTTATAGACTAAGAAAATCCCCCAAAGATCTGCAACTAAAAAAGGTGAATGATTGATTATTATGGATTATTCATTTGAGATACCCTCTATTATGAATTTAAGATTATACTGCATTCTGTAGTGGATAAAGAAGTATTTCATGTAATTCTTCTCACTCATTACAAAAACTGTCTTCTTAGGGGCCACAAACATAGAACAGTTTTTGTAATAAGGTAAGATTCCCAAATATTCCCCTTTTCTAACCAGTTCCCATAAGAAACCACTCCTTTCAGTTTTCTTATAGACTGACTTCAATCATGAGCTCAAATAGCCTTATTTAATTTTATCTGCTCTGATACACGTCCTTAAGGTCAATGACAATGTCTCCTTTATACCTTGTACAAATGAACATACCAGAACACAATAGATGCATTGTGTGTATTTGCTGAATGAATAACTGATTATTTTGTACTTTTTCGTCCAGTCTCCAGGTCTATGAACTCATATCTGTGATGCCTTTAGATAAGTTTAAGAACAGCATTACAACCACTAACAAGTTCTATGTGAAATTAATGGCCTGGGCTGGAGTCAAAACCACCTTATTGGTAACTGCAGTAAACCAACTAAAGTATCTAGTCAGTCCATCAGCAAAAATAAACATCTGTTTTGTAGCTTTGTATAGTAGCACTGTCCAACAGGACTTTCTGAGATGATATATTTTGTCATACATCTACATTACCCAAAACAGTTAGCCAGGAGCCATGTGTGGGTAGTATGACTGAGAAATTAAAAGGTTATTTATTTAATTGCAATTAATTTAAATTTAAATAACTACACAGTCAGTGGGTACCACATTGGAAAGTTCAATTCTATTGTTTAGAAGGTGATTATACACATCCCAGTGTGTTAGCACAGATGGTAACACGACTTAGTTTCATGACTTTTCTATCTGGTTCATATTTCTAGAATATTCCTCTGCCTAATGATACAGAAATTGGCAAGGAATGGATGGGAATCTAGCTTTATTATGGGAAACTTTCATTCTGTAACAGAATTTAACACTATATTTACTAATTTCCTTTGTTCTCTGGTGCTATTGAATGGTATCCTTGATTTGATATCAGCTTTTCAAAAAGAAAAGAAATAAAGAGAAAAGAAAACCCCCACCATTTTTCAATATTATTTTCTTTAATTTCAGAATATGTTATAAAACTGTGGGTATCTTGAAATTTAAAAATTTTTAACTGATACATTAAAACATAAAATTGTATATATTTATGGGATATCATATGATGTAATGTTTAATTTTAAGAGAGGTCAGCATTTAGGCTTCTAATGTAGAAAACATGATTATTCTATTTTTGTGTTTCTAAAAATGTACATTTGTGACTCTTCAAAAAATTAAACAAAATAGAAAGGAAAATTATTTTTAAAAATGTAGTTTTCAAAACCATGTGAATTTTATGTTGTTTTAGTCAGCTTTCTTTGCTACTGTGACTTAAAGACCCAACCAGAAAAATTATAGAGGAGGAAAAGTTTATTTAAGGGCTCACCTTTTCAGAGGTCTTCATCCATATACAGCCAGCTCCACTCCCCAGGGTCTCCAATGAGCTGAACATCATGGCGGAGGAGTATGGCAGAGGGATGCAGTTTACATGACCATGAGGAAGCAGATTCTCCACTATCCAGATACAAAACATATAGCCCCTAGCCATGCCCCCCCAATGAACCACTTCTTCCAGCCCCACCCCACTTGCCTCCAGTTACCACTCAGTTCATCCCATCAGGGATTAATCACTGATTATGTTAAGGATGTAACACCATCATTTCTCCTCCAAACCTTCTTGCATTGTCTCACACGTGAGCTTTTGGTGGACACTACATCAAAACCATAGTACATGTGCCTTTGAAGCTTCATTAATCAGTCATTATATCAAATGTGCTAGATTTTTAAACACTCAGCAAGTTGGGACACATTCATATTATTCCTTTTATCTCCATCCTTTTAAACCTCTCATTTTCTCTCCTTTTACTCTGAAATCCTTAATTAAGTCCCCACATTCCCTCCATCTACTCAAGTATATTTTTACTACTAATCCCATTGTTTAACTAAAAGTTTGGGTTTTGATTTTAAACTGATAATTCTGTCTTTTAAAAACTAAATTTGTCTTTTAATTCATATAGCTGTAACTTAATTTGGAACTTCACCTCATTAGCCCTCAAATTTTTAAAAAATGTGTATCTAAAAAAGTCTTTTCATAGCAAAGTTTTGCAGTATAAAAAAGTATACTTTGCAAATGTAAAAAGAAAAAAAGACCTATTTAACTAAAGTAAGAATTTTCCAAGACAAAAGAAGAGAATTCTATTTTTAGACATATACAAGCTCAAGGTGAAAAATCTCTTATGGTCTTATTAACTTGTTCTCTACTCTAAACAAAAGTTCTAAAAGTTACATCTGGCAATTCTGTGGTTTCCTAGGTAAAGGTAATTATAACACTAGTTATAAGATAATAAGGTACCTACTATGTGCTAGGCACTCTGCTGGTAGTATGATGTGTATTATGTTGTTTAATCTTAAAATCTCTTATTCTCTCTTACTCTTTTACAACACACACAACGTGCGCACACACACACACACACACACGCACACGCACACACACATGCCCCATATACTGAAGGACTTCATTATTATAATTTCCTGCAGAGTAGGAAACAAAAACCAAGGCCATAGGTAGGGAAATTTCTTGATAATGATTCTATAACCCTTACTGATTTTCTACCCTTGGACCTCAAATTTAAATTTTCAGCCATGATAAACCAATATTTTTTCAGTTCTCTTGCATATAAATACTTACCCTTGGTCTGGTACAAAAGGAACCCATATATTACAATATTTTTTTCATCTTTAATTAATTAATTAATTTGTCTTTTTCCAATTGATATACAAATGTCACATGGGAAGGCCAGTGTTTACTGCTATATCTAGAAAGCACATATACCAAAATATATATCTATATATTTTTACTATGTATAAAAGTTACCAAGGATTGAACCAAGGGTTGCTTAACCACTTAACTACACTCCTAGCCCTTTTTATTTTTTATTTTGAGACAGTGTCTCTCCCTAATTTGCTTAGGGCCTCTCTAAGTATCTGGGGCTACTCTCAAACTCACAGTTCTCCTGCCTCAGCTTCCAGAGGCTCACGACAACACAATTTTTAATTTTTACTTTTAAGCTTAATTTATCGAAAGTTTAACTTTTTTCACATAACTTATCAAAATAGAATTCACATACCATAAAATTCAGCCTTTTAAGGTATCTAATTCTATAATTTTAACATATCCACAGAATCGTGCAACCATCATCACATCCTGATTCCAGGCCATTTTCATCACTGGCAAAAGAAACTTCTTACTTATTATCAGTCAATTCCTTGCTACACAAACACGTTACCTCTAGCTCTAGACAACCACTAGTAACTTTTCTGTTTCTTTAAATTTGCCTACTCTAAATTCCAAAGAAATGGAATTATACAATGCAGTATTTTTTTTGTGTGTGTGTGATGGCTTCTTTCACTCAGCAGGTTTTTAAGGGTCATCTGTGTCACAGCATATATCAGAACTTAATTCCTTTTGTATTGCCAAATAATATTCCACTGTATGATATAGCATCATTTTATTTATACATTCATTAGCTGATAGACATTTGGGTTTCTTCCTCTTTTTAACTATTGTGAATAATGCTGATATGAACATTTATGTACAAGTTTTATATAAACAGATTTTTCATTTCTCTTAGTTATGTGTGCTTGGTCATACTGTAACTATGTTTAACATTAAGAACTATACAACTGTTTTCAAAATGATTCTTTTACATTCCTACTAGCAATCAATATAGAAGGATTTCCCCGCCTCCAACAGGACCCATTCTTACATCTTATCACATGACACATAATTTAATAATGGGCATTGTGCACAAACATAGCATTCAGGGAAGATTTTCCAAAGGTGAATTCATAATACTATTGAATCCTCTATAATGAAAAAGAAAAATCTGAAGATAATTTCTATTTAGCTGATACTGAGAAAATTTACTTCCTGGAATTCTGGTCTGGAAAATATCTTATGTTAATATTATTTTCAGAGGTTCTTTTCTCAATTCTAGAAGATAACTAACTAGAAGGGTCTGTTTCACTTTGATTTTTTACTCCTAACATTGACCATGATTATTTTTACACAGGAAAAGACATTAGCATTACCCAGTATAAGGCAACCACATGTAAAGTGATTAGCACATTAAAAATACACAAAATATATATAATTATTACCATCATAATAGTTGTTAGTATTTTTAAAAATACATCAAAAACTATTGGTCACTCACAATGCCAAAAGGTTACATTTTTTTTCATGATCCAACCCAAAGATGGCCTTCCTATTTGAATCTTCTAAATGTGTGGGATTTCAAAAAATGATTCCATGTTTCCCTATAACAACAAACAAACAAAAATGATCTATGACTTTTTGTACACCCAAAATCTATGTAGCATTTAAAACTTTGACTTGAAAAATTTAAATTTAGGTTTGGCTTATTTTGCTTAGCATGATATTCTGCGACTCCATCCATTTACCAGCAAATTTCATAATTTCATTCTTCTAAAGCGGAGCAATATTCCATCATATGTGTGTGTGTGTGTGTGTGTGTGTGTGTGTGTGTGTGTGTGTGTTTGATACATATATATCACATTTTCTTTTCTTTATTCATTCATCTGTTGAAGGACACCTAGGTTGGTTCCTATTTTAGTTGTTTCCATAAATAGGTTCCATATTGTGAGTTGAGCTGCTATAAACATTGATGTGGCCTCATCACTATAATATGCTGATTTTTGGTCCTTTGGAACCTAAGTGTGAGATAACTGGATCAAATGGTGGTTCCATTCCAGTTTTTAGAGGAATATCCATACTGCTTTCCAGAATAGTTGCACCAACTTGCAGTTTCACCAGCAGTGCGTGAACTTACCTTTTCCCCACATCCTTGCCAACATTTATTGTTACTTGTATTCTTGATAATTGCCATTCTGACTGGAGTGAGATGAAATCTCAGTGTGGTTTTAATTTTCATTTCTCTAATTGCTAGTGATGTTGAACATTTTTTCATGTATTTGTTGATTGAGTGTATATCTTCTGCGAAGTGTCTTTTCAGTTCCTTAGCCCATTTATTGATTGGGTTCTTTTTTTTTTTTTTTTCTTTTTTGGTGTTAAACTTTTTGAGTTCCTTATATATCCTGGCAATTAATACTTTATCTGAGGTGCATGTGGTAAAGGTTTTCTCCCACTCTGTAGGCTCTCTCTTCACATTATTGATTGTTTCTTTTGCTGAGAAGAAGCTTTTTAGTTTTAATCCATCCCATTTATTGATTCTTAATTTAACTTCTTGTTCTTTAGGGATCTTGTTCAGGAAGTCAGAGTCCAGGCTGACACGGTGAAGATTTGGACATACTTTTTATTCTAGTAGGTGCAGACATAACATTCAGGGAAAGTTTTAGTGCCTAAGTCTTTGATCTAATGCCTAAGTCTTTGATCCACTTTGAGTTGAGTTTCATGCAGGGTGAGAGATAAAGGTTTAATTTCATTTTGTTACATGTGGCTTTCCATTTTTCATTAAATATTTTATGGATGTCATTGTAACTATATAGAAATGATTCAAATAAAATTATAAAAGCATAAAAATTTAAATTTAGATGATACAACATATTCTGTAGTGTCTAGCAATGTGGTGAACACACATTAGGAACTAAGTAAGCACTTTTTCAGAGAGAAAAGGAAGGAACAAAGGAAGGAAGGAAAAGTAGGAACAGGAAGTCATGGCAGAAAGTTATTTATGAAATTTAAGAATTTCCTGGGATGTAGAAAGGTAGGTATTTAGTAGAGTATAATAAGAACATGCAGGAAGCCAATATCTGTACAAATTAAGTACCTCCAAAGCATGTTGTGCAATATCATAATATGTGAGGCTTTCTGAATATTTGCCTACCTATAACTAGAAATAATTATAGCTTGGCTTAAAGGACCTGCTGGATACATGTCTCAATGACTAGAGAGAAACCTGAGATCTAAAGGAACAATGATGTATTATTGCTAGAGCAATTGGGAAAGCTTACAGGACAAAACTGGAGACAAAAGTGCACAGGGGTATAGAAGAAAGCTGCCATTGGTCATTTTGTCATTGCCAAAAAGGCTAAAAGAAACAGAGAAAACTCTGACAATTTTAACACCTTAAATCTGGCAGAAAAATATGACTTCCAAACTAAATTAAAATTGCCAGAAATAAATCTGAGAGATTCAACAGTCACCAATTTCAGACTTAGGAATTCTCTCATCAAGTTCAGCCTATGTGAAAGGAGAAATGTACATAAAGTAGGGCTCAATGACTAGAGGAACAGGAAGCCATTCTCTTAAACACTGAAACTATAAAAAGGATATCAAGAGATGATGGGTGTGACAGAACATTCCCCCAAAACACAGGATCTCCATCTCCTGCAAGCCAGTCTTGGCTTTTTATCAATCTTCTTTCTTCTGGAGTTCAAATTGGAAATAGTTCAATGAGTTAATCAGTATAAATAGTGTATTTACTCCTAATGGAGTAAATTCACATTTTCTTTAGGGTCAGTCCTTTTTGATTTAAGTAAATGACTCCCAAAGTGGTAGTAGCAGTCAGATGGTGA
Organism: Sciurus carolinensis; assembly: GCF_902686445.1. Lineage (NCBI taxonomy): Eukaryota > Metazoa > Chordata > Mammalia > Rodentia > Sciuridae > Sciurus > Sciurus carolinensis. Next base: position 77,433,187 of record NC_062221.1, read on the forward strand.
AAGAATTCAGTTTGGGAGGAAGGGGAATGAAGGAGGAGACACAGGACCTCAGTAGCTCCTTGTGGCATATGCCATAGTTATTCACTTCCAAATTCTTTTCTAAAGGGAAAATCAAATTAACTATACAGATATAAAATGAAAATGTGTCCAAGAATGTAATGAGGAAACCAGAAAGATTTTACAAACTAGCTCAAAGAGAACTCAGTGTGTCACACAGTTGTGGTCAGAAAAGGAATGCTGAATTTGCAAATGCATAACTAGCAAAAACAATCTATAGCATATACTGATAATCAATATCATTCTACTACATTCATTTCTATGGACAGAAATTATTTGCATTATGAACAGTGTTTTTACAAAGTTAGCTTTTATCTTCACAGAGTTGTAAAGTATTCTTATAAAAGAAAAATTAGTCAAGACATCCACCAAATTTTAGTCTTACACAATTTTTCCTTATAAAATACTAGATTATCTCTTAGGCTCTTTACAACTCTTATATTGGTTTTCATCATCATTAAATGGAAAAACAGAAAGAATAAAAAGGTAAGGGAGGCAATGAATTGAATAGTCTGAAAAAATCTAAGCTTACACAATAGTAATCTAGTCTTGTCACTAATAACCTTCCTCCTGTCTCTCATTGCAGAATTGTATGCTTATTGTTAATAGATACTATACAGTTTAAACAGAAAGAGAGAAAAACATAAATCACAAGAGACTCTAAATTTATTATACCCATGGATAAATGGCAAAGCCTTCATTGTACATTCACTGGATGTCAATGAAATACCATGATCCTTGGTTGAAAGAAAATTTGTTCTTGGTTAGACTGACAAGGGTAATTAATGCTTCTATAGAAAAGCCCTGATCTTAGTTACTTTATGTCACATGAAACAAAATTCCCCTATCCACTCCTCCCTCATCTACAGTTAATATTGAGTTATGAATCAAACAATGACAGCCCTACAGAGACAGGGAAGGTAGGGGCTGAGCTAAGCCTGGAACACAAAGCACACACCAGGACTGCAAAAAGAGCACATTCACCTTTCCAGAGCAAAGAAAAACAGGACTTGTTTCATACAGTGTGGTCCAAGAGAAGGATATTCAGGCAACTGGGTATCTCAGTATCTGTAGGTCATATAGTGAAGTATATAGGTCCTCCCTTCAAGCCCATACACCTTACTTTACTCTCCCAGCAGGACAAGTCATTTAGAAACAAGCCACACCACAGTGCTATGGCTGAAGGGGAATAATTATATGGAACTCACACAGGAATTATTTAAATTAGCATTATAAAATGTGATAATACTTATGGAATACTTCCTCTATGTCAGGTATGTTATATTCACTATCATTTTATCCATCCAACAAAGCATGAGGTAGGTTCTGATACTACCACATCTTATAAATAAAGGTGGTTTAACTAAATTCCCTGAATTTTTGTAGCTAATAAATAGCCAAGTCAGGGTTTAAAACTGGGTCTGGCTGATACAGACTCCATATTCTTGAATGTTGTGCAAATAACCTCAACCCAACATTCCTCCCAACTGACCCTTTATCATATTCATGGGCAAGTCAGGAGTGATTCTGCTTCCCTCAGAAAGGTAAATGGCAGATTTTGAAATAGTCTCCCAGGCTGAATATGACAGGCATTCCCTCCAGGTTGTGGTAAACTTAGATCCAGAGCATTTTTGTGCAGGGAGAAAACTGAAGAGCTTAAGACAGAACACAAGAAATGCTTCTGAACATCTTGATCACTGCTGCTTTTTTTTGTTTTGTTTTTTGTTTGTTTGTTTTTGTGTGCATATGTGTTGTCTTTTCTCAGTTAGCCCACCCTAATGTAGAAAGGAAAGCAGGATTTGCTTCTTAACAATGAGTGTTTTGGGCAGTAGGGTTTTCCTTAGGCAGAATAAGTAAATACAGTGAGATCTGAGAGTCTTTTATAAGACCACTAAACCCCCATGTATTAAACAGAACTTCATAATCTGTTATTAGAAATTCCTCTAGAAGAATTTCTTTCCTCTGGGATAAGCATTGCCAGGATATGAAATTAGATCATATTTTGAAGGAAGATCAATCTCACCTGCAATCTGTCCTAACAGTATAAACTCTTGACCTTTGAGTCCACCCCCTCAAAACTTACAGCTGAAAAAAATGTGGTTCTTCAAGCTTCCAAAATGTTTAATGCAAATTAATCTTAGATCTCTAAAGTTTTGTTATGATTTCATTTATAAAATAATCTTTCCCTTCAGTATACCCTGGGAACTTGGTTATTTGGGTAGAAAAAGGGAGACCCAAAAACTGAAAAAATAAACACAGAAAGAGAGGCAAGAAAAACACCAAAGACACCCTTTCACTAAATCATAATTTACCTCAAGATGAGAGTATTTTTTTTTCTCAAAACCTGCATCACAAGTGGTAAAGACAGAAAATGGGGAGAAACTCTTTCAGACAAAGGACAGTGACAACAGGGAAGGACACTGAAGCACATGTTTCTTGCCTGGACAAATCTTTTCTCTGTGGTGTAGTGTTGCCTTTAGCCTTTATTCACAACCTAACAGATCTTCAGGGACAGAGTCCTAGGGCAATGTTGTATTTAAGTAGTTATTATTGTATATTTGAAAAGTACAAAGTGAAGGTGATACATTCATATATCAATTAGAGGAAAACATCTGTGAGTCAACATAATACTGTTAGGGCAAGAAAAGCAATATAGGAAACATCACGTATCATGTATCATTGCCCTTTCCAGCTCATGTAGACACCAACATCACTCCCACACACACACACACTTATGTACACTATTTTTGTTTAACTTAACAAGAGTAGAAGATATAACCAAACTAGGTTTGCAATTATGTACAATTCACTTTGTTAATTAAGGTTTGTGCCTAGTTGCATTGTTGTACTCCTAAGAATTCCCCAAGTCCAAACCTGTCACTAGCTCTGTATCACTTCCTTTCCGCCACTCAATGTCTTTTCTCTCTGATGCTTATATTGGAAAGAAATTAAAATATAATCAAAATGGATGAATCTATTTTGTTTGTGCTTCAAAGAGCATCTAGGACCAAAGTCCATAGAGAAAGAACATTTGTAGAATGATTCCACACTTAACTAAAAGATCTGTGGACTCCCAGTGGAGAAAAAATGGCCTAAACATCACCATGAATATTTATTGAGAGTTCACAGGTATGCTAATGCTGAGCTTTTGTTATTTTTGAGGACACTGACAACTTCAGACAGAAACAAAGGCATCTTTTTATTGAGAAAAAGGTACTGGGGTTACACACACAGAGACACACATAAACACACACACACACACACACACACACACACACACATACACACACATACACACACTCCTCTGCTCCAGAATCTGATACATTCTATTTGATTCCCTCTAAGTTCTTCTTTTGGAACAAAGTTTACCTGACTGACTTAAAGGGTTATAGTGAGAATCAAGAGAGATCATGTATAATCTAAGTGTTATATCACTATATTAAAAAACAAACACATGCTGTGATTTCAGTGGAACCAAGGTGAATACCACTATGGCAATGAACTCTTCCCACCTTACAAAATGTATGACAGTAGTAGGAAGAAATAAGTGTTTAAATAAGGTTTTGGGAATCTGTATAGTCAGCTATGCTCACTCACTAACAAAGTGTCTCACCACTCCACCTCACTCTCAGTACATGACTCCAACTTATGCCTCAGCAAAATTATAAAAAATGTAATTTTTCATTATTGATTTTGAACATCAGGAACTATAATGCCAAACGTGTCCATGTCAAAGAGCTAAAATATGGTGAAATGTGTGTACCAATGGCAAATGTAGTTAGTACACAATGTCAAAACCTTTCTCAATTGACCTGGTCTAACCCTTTCTGTCCATCTCATGTGTGGCATAATATGGGAATACCTGAGAGAAAGGGAGTATTTTCCATCCATTTCCAAATTTCCAAAGTGGAAAGGTAAGTATCCTAATTTTTGAAAACATGTTAAAACTATTGAAAGTAAACAAAACTACATCATTTATGGTTAAGTGGTTTGTAGCATTGAAAGTTCAAATGTTTAATCAAATTGGACATTTTTAATACACAAATATTTTTAGTCTTTTTATATCACTCAACCAACAATAACACTTTCAGCATCTCATCCCTACCTGGCTAACATTTTGCATGCAAACATTGTTGAAACATGTCAATACTACATAATTTTGCCTCCTTTGTAGCACAGACTTTCCTTGATGTAACTGAATGTTTCTCAGTGATTACTATTTCTCTGATAACTAGACATAATACAAAAGAATAGATCAATAGCTATGTATTTATTATGAGACTCTACCCTCTGTTGTATTTGATTGATTCAGGGTAGACATCTATCCCCAAATATTTTCTAGAAATTTTTGGTTTTGATATAAGAGACACAAATTTCACTGTGATGCTGTGAAGACGTAGTCCAGTAACTGAGGTCTTTAGGGCTTCCACAGAGCTTATTTTTCCCAAAGCCTAGATGATCAATTCTTCCTTGGATAGTCTAGCAAATGTCCAATGAATTCTTTTTTAACTTATGTTGTTTAGGACCAATTTAATTACTTGTAATCAAAAGAATCTTCACATGGAATTTTTTCACATGTTTATTTTTCCTTTGCTCATTGTGGTAGAAAAATTCTAAAATGGTTCCCAAGATTCCTACCCCCTGATGTGTGCAACTGATATAAATCCTTCCCCTTGAGTAGAGGTACAACCTGTGAGTATAAAGAGGTATCACATCTATGATTAGATTACCAACCATTTTTGTCAACTTCAACTTAAAGTTATTTAAAAAGGAGATAGTCTAGGTCAAGTACTAAAGGACACTGTCTCCTTTCTGAAGTTAGAGGGACTTTAAAGGACCTATGGAGGACACCAAACATCAATGAATTGTGAGTGGCCTCTAAGATCTAAGCATGGCCCTGGCCTCAAATCCAGCAATAGTGTTAGGAACTCAATAATACAACCACAATTAATGAATTCTGCTAACAGCCCCTGAGTTTGAAAGAAAACCACCAAGCTCCAGATGAGAATGCAGCTCAGAGAGTCCCTTGATTTTTGCCTCAGGAGATTCTGGCAAAAAATTCTAGCTAACCCATTTCCAGAATCCTGACTCAAAGAAACTGTGAGATTAGTTTGTGTTGTTTTAAACCACTAAGTTTGCAGGAATTTGTTGTTCAGTGAGGGAAAACCAGTGCAGTTATCCAATATCTTATCCGAGATTACTTGTGTTTGTGTTTTCTCCTGTCTGAGCAATTATTTCAAAATTGTCACAACTGTGAACAGCTATACCATTGGAATCATTTCTTATTCTCTACTTCCTATCTTCTTTCCCTTTCTCCAGTTTTCCCCATCAACCTTTCTGCCCATACCTGGTTCAGCATTCCTGAATTTAGACTAATTAGCAAGGGTTAAGAGAGCTAACTGTGATTCAGAACCTTGGATAGCAACATCCCCCAATATTCCTTGATAGTCCCTTTCTCCACAGCTATGCTCTCTATCTTGACTGTATAGTCATGGCCCTTGAAGATGAGTTATATTATATTGTAGTCATTCTTCCCGTTGCATGTTACCTGTCATGAGAACCTATAGTCACTAACCAGTGGAGGAATAAGAACGTTGTATAGATCAATGTTCTCTTTAGTTCATCATTTATGCCTACCCTCCCCACAAAATTATATTATCTCAGCCCGCACTGATTCTTCTCACATATTATATTTTGTTGTATCTGTATATACACAGCTGATATAGGTTACCGAATTCTTCTCCCCTACCTAATTTTCTCTTTTCCTAACATAGCTAGAACTGACTCCTTAAATGAAGGGATCATATTTTGTACATTGGTATATCCTTTAGTATAGATTTGCATGTTTATATTAGTTTAGGGGAACATGTCAAATACTATCAACTTTGTCTTTTGTGCCAAAATAAACTGTTCCTCATCTAAAATAAAAAATGATGTGGACTTTTTAAATCAACTTTTTCCCTTTCAGTGTGGGAAGAATCTGTAGTATGATGGAAAATAGAAAAAGATAAATACTAGATTTGAGGAAATTAAGCACCTGGGCACCAACCATTTCTATACTTAAGCTTTCTCAAAAATCAAAATTATGTGGGAGGACTGGGGTTGTGGCTCCGTGGTTGAGCACTTGCCTAGCATGTGCAAGGCACTGGATTTGATTCACAGCATTGCATACAAATAAATAAATAAAGATTCATCAAAGCTAATACAATTTTTTTGAAAAATTATATGGGAAATACAGAGACAAAGTGTTTCATCAAACATAACTTCCTGGGAGCCCTTCAATTTCTCAGGGAATAAACCTTCCTCAGTACTACTTCTATACTCTCCTGGAGTGGTAGTTGTGGCCAGTGTTCAGCATGGGGGAATGGAACCTGACAGTTCAAAGTCACTAAAATGAGAATTTCACCAAAGTATATCTACCTCCATGTAGTAATAACCACACAAGTACCCTGAAATAATCTATGTCTCCATGTAAGGCAATAATCATTCTATTTAGCATGCAGCATTATGTTGACTCCTTATATAAAGGCTCTGGGCACTGAAATTCTTACTTATGCAATCTACCTATTTCAGAGTATGCAGGATTTTGTTGTTTTGTTTTGTTTCATTTTAATATGACTTGGCACTGAAGGACCTGAGAATTTTTAATTTCCATTAGTGTAGGGGCTTTCAAAGAACACACATAGCTTTGAACCTTTACATATTCGGAGAGGTCAGTTCTTTTGTTCCTATATAATCAGCATTAAACAAAATAAAATCAATTAATTAAAAATTGTCCTCAGGAGAGAGTGATGTATGCAAACACATAATAAAACATGAGAAGTGACACAATGGAAATAAAAACAAGTTGCTATGATAGAAGAGGTATGGAAATAATTGTCCTTGGGGAAAGTTTTAGGTTGAAAGATAAATGAAAGAACAAATTGGAAAGTCATACAAACAGGAGTTTAAAAATTAGACATTTATACAAACAATATCAAATCAAAATCAGGAGCTGAAAATTATTTAAGTGAGATATTTCATGTAAGGGGATATCCCAGAACTCAGCAAAAGCATCACATGTGCCAAAGACTTCTGTTATGGTTTGAATGTGAGATGTACCCCAAAAGCTCATCTGTAAGACAATGCTAGAAAGTTCAGAGAAGAAATGATTGGGTTCTGAGAGTCTTAACCTAATCAGTGCATTAATTCCTGATGGGATGAATTGAGTGGTAACTGGAAGCAAGTGGGGTATGGCTGGAGGAAGGGTTCATTGGGGGCATGGTTATGGAATATAGATGTTGTATCTAGAGAGTGGAGACTCTCTCTCTCCCTCTGCTTCTGATCATTATGTGAGCTGCTTCCCTCTGCCACACTATTCTGCTATGGTGTTCAGCTTCACTTGAAGTCCTGAGGAATGGAGACTGCCGTCTGCAGATTGAGAGCTCTGAAAGTGTGAGCCCCCCAAATAAACGTTTCTTTCTCTACATTTTTTCTAATTCGGTCTTTACGTCACAGCAGCCAAAAAAGCTGACGAAAACAACTTATAAACATGAGGGTCAAAAGTCATTACTGAGCTTGAAGACAGTTTGCATTGCTTTGCTTTTCCCAGATCACTTACCATATTTTCTGTACTGCAGGGACAACTTTGGTGCTTTATTTGCATGCCAGTTTCAGATGACACTGATTCAAGCAGATACCAACACAGAATCACAGAGGGAGTCACATTGAGTCAGCACTGGCAAAAGAGGACCAACTAAGGCACAATGGATACCCTGATATGCAGAAAGTGGGTGGGCACAGGTATGTGGCCAAGGATGGTACAAGTATGATGTACCATCTAGGAGAGTATACACAGAAGGTAGGTGTGGACATAAAGAAGAAAGAGGCAGAGAACCCTACGTGGAAATATATGGAAGAGAGAAACACTAGAGCATAAATGTTAAGTTCTACATAGAGAATGAGGAAAGAGGAAAAGATGGAGTCCAAGAAATAGCTGTTAGCAGAGGCTTAAAAACAGAGAAAGAGGCAGAAGTACCAGGCAGAGATAGAAAGATTATCTGCAGTGCAAGCTTGGTGGAGTAAAACTGCCCTGTTGGCCTCGGAGTTTCATAAGACTGTCCATTCAGCATATTCTATGGAACACCATGCCCTAGAAATAGTTTCCATTTTTTGAGGGCAAGGAAAAAACTTTCTTTGGTCTTTTTTCCTCCATACATTCTGCAACCTTTTCTTTCCATTGTGAGATTTCAGCTATATTTCTTTTTATCTTGAGAGCACACTCATAACAAGTAACCTATTATGATCATTTCAATATTTTTAGAGAATTTTGTGATTTTCTAATGAGGAAATTGGAAATTATAGGGAGAAATGTTCAGCCAATTCTTAAAGGTTGTTTCTACTGGAAGAAAATCTCACTAATTATGAGCCTTTCTTGTGATCAAGCAACAATCCCTATTAGGATAGTCAAGAACAGGACAGGTGGTAGTTGTGACTATGTATAGCTAAGGACTCATTTCCACTTTACATTTGCAGTTCAGGCTGTGATGCCAAAGAGGAATAAACTGCAGCAGCATCAGGACTTCTGCAAGCAGCCATGACACGGTGCTTCTGTTAAACCTAAGAGTCGCTTCTGGACTTTAAAGACTTGCCACAGGGGAGGTCGAGGCAGAGCAGTATGCCTTCTAGCTAAGAGGAAGAAATTCAATTCTAGGATAAGGAGAGAGGGACAACAGAAAAGTAACTTTCCTTACATTTCTTTTTATTTTTTGTAGTCATCTTCTTTCCTTGACCCTTATTAGAAAAGTGTGTCTGCTTTCTCCAAATACTGTAAAACAATACATTACATTAACCTGTCTATGAAGGTAATTTACCCTCCTACTTAGACTCATCAAACAGAAAAAGAAAAATAGGCCCATGAATATAAAGATAAAATTATATTCTTTCAATAATTCACTAGATATGTGATGATATATATCCTAATTCTTATTCTAGAAGACTATTCTAAGGAAAGAGTCAGGAAACCAAGTTGGATTATGGGTGGGTAAAATATACCCAAGAGATCTCTGAAAATCACATTTTAGGGTAAAGCCCAAACTAAGAACCAATCAAATAAAACCTCATTCCAAAGGGTTTGGAAAGAGAAAAAGAGACAAGACAGGAAGAAATAGGAATAAGGATAGTAGGGTTCACCCTAGGGTACTTCTTGGATACAAGAGAGAGATTTAGTGACTTTGTGGAGAACTCAGGTCCCTCATCTACCTGAACAGAGGAAGTTCCAAGAGCAAAGCCAGGCAGTAGTGCATTCCTTTCTAGTCATCACTTGAACACTGAAGCGTTCAAAACTTCAGTTTTGCTGGACAACCCATTCTCTTGCTGGACAGCTCTGTTTACTATAAAAGGTGATCACAAGATCTAATTCAGGAAGTTCCGCCTTCTATCACTTCATTATCTCTTCCTATCACATTTATCTTTCTGTGTAACAGGCCTTATCTATATGTCATCATACTAGTCCTTCAACTCAAGCCTTTTGTATTATTCTTAGCTGCCTTCCCCCTGCCAATATGAGCTCCTGCTGGACTTTTGCTTTCCTTAACTACTTTTCCAGGAGACTGCCTCTCTCTTCTTTTGTATTTATTTTTTTGTGCTCTTTGTGTCATTCCTGATTGTGAATGTATTTTAAAACAGCTTGCAGATTCCCTCTGTGTAGCCACTTTAGTTACTAACTAGATTCTGTTTTCCTTCTCATCTAAATTATTTATTATTGTATTCAGAATTGCATTTGTGTTTTGCAAATGTTCCAACCCATACAGCCATAGAATACCATGCCTTTTAGAGTTCCATTGTAGAAGCAGTCATAACACTGTATCACAGTGAAAAGACACACCACAGATCCTGAGGTATGCAAAGGGCATGGAACGATGGCCAATGGACACTACAGTAGACAGCCTCTTCTAGAGTCCTTCAGGAGTGTTACTGTATAGAACAAGAGACAACAATGACACACGACAAGTGGATGCTGAACTAGGCTTAGTGGTTTGCTTTTGCTGAAATAGGAATAAGGACAGTAGGGTTCACCCTAGGGTACTTCTTGGATACAAGGCTTTCAAGATGAATAGTTCTAATTTTTGCTTCAACAGAATCACAAATCTCAATGAGTCATGGATATTTGGGTGGCTTTAGAGTGGTTAAACTCACAAATGTCAGATTCACAAATGTTAAAAGCCTATAGCAGAAATCAAAACACAAATGTTAATGGGAGCCAGGCAGGAAATGAGTAACTCAAGATGGATGGAAGATAATAACAAGTAGTGAAGGCTATATTTAATTGGGAAGGAATCATAATCGTAATCATGGCAAACACTGATATAACATTTATTTTGTATTGCACTTGGTTTAAAGGACTTTACACATACTAATATATTTAATCCTAAAATAACTCTATGAGGTAGTTTCCCTTATTATCTCCCCACCTCTATCAATTTAAAGGTAGAAAAATGGATACACAAAGAATTACACATTACAGGCTTATCTGAATATAAAGAGGGGCATCAGTTACTGAACTAATTGTTGTCATTAACATTAGGAATCGCATATTGTGAAATCTTCTGATTTTATAAAACCAACTAGGAATTCAAATTTGTATTTGAGACCTTAGTATCAAATTGTGTATAAAATCTTTCATTCCTGATTGCTTTTGCTGAGAGAAAGCTATTTAGTTTGAATCTATCCCAGTTATTGATTCCTGCTTTTATTTCTTGTGCTATGGGAGTCCTGTTAAGGAAGTCTGATCCTAAGCCAACAAGTTGAAGATTTGGACCTACTTTTTCCTTCTATAAGATGCAGGGTCTCTGGTCTGATTTCAAGGTCCTCGATCCATTGTGAGTTGGTTTTTGTGTAGGGTGAGAGATAGGGGTTTAGTTTCATTCTGTTGCATATGGATTTCCAGTTTTCCCAACACCATTTGTTGAAGAGGCTATCTTTTCTCCATTGCATATTTTTGGCACCTTTGTCTAGTATGAGAAAACTGTATTTATTTGGGTTTGTGTCCATGTCCTCTATTCTGTACCATTGATCTACCTGTCTGTTTTGGTACCAATACCATGCCATTTTTGTTACTGTTGCTTTGTAGTATAGTTGAAGTTCTGGTATTGCAATACCCTGTGTTTCATTCTTCCTGCTAAGGATTGCTTTAGCTATTCTGGGTTTCTTATTATTCCAGATGAATTTCATGATTCCTTGCTCTATTTCTGTAAGGTACATCATTGGGATTTTAATTGGAATTACATTGAATCTGTATAGCACTTTAGGTAGTATGGCCATTTTGACAATATTAATTCTGCCTATCCAAGAACATGGGAGATCTTTCCATCTTCTAAGGTCTTCCTCAATTTCTTTCTTCAATGTTTTGTATTTTTCATGGTACAGATCTTTTACCTCTTTGTTTAGACTGATTCCCAAGTATTTTTTTTTTTTTGAGGCTATTGCAAATGGAGTTGTTTTCCTCATTTCCCTTTCAGGTGTTTTGTTGCTTGCATATAAAAATGTTTTAGATTTACGTGTGTTGATTTTATAGCCTGCTATTTTGCTGAATTCTTTGATGAGGTCTAGAAGTTTTCTGGAGGAGTTTTTTGGATCCTCTAAATATAGAATCATTTCATCAGCAACTAGTGACAGCTTAAGTTCCTTTTTTCTTATTCATATCCCTTTAATTTCTTTAGTCTGTCTAATTGTTCTGGCTAGACTTTTGAGGACAATGTCGAATAGAAGTGGTGAAAGAGGACATCCCTGTCTTGTTCCCGTTTTTAAAGGGAATGGTTTCAGTTTTTCTCCATTAAGAATGATGTTGGCCATGGGTTTAGCATAAGTAGCCTTTACAATGTATCTCAGTGGTGTGTGTCGTGATATTTCCTTTTTCATCACGAATTTTAGTAATTAATTAATTAGTTCCTACTATCCCTATTTTTCCTAGTGTTTTGAGCATGAAGAGGTGTTGTATTTTGTGGAACGCTTTTTCTGCGTAAATTGAAATAAACATATGATTCTTATCCTTAAGTCTATTGAGATGATGGAAAACGTTTATTGACGTACGGATGTTAAGCCATCCTTGCATTCCAGGGATGAACCCCACTTGATCATGGTGCACGATTTTCTTAATATGTTTTTGGATTCAGTTTGCCAATATTTTGTTAAGGATCTTTGCATCTATGTTCATCAAGGATATTGGTCTAAAATTTTCTTTCCTTGATGTGTCTTTTCCTGGTTTGGGTATGAGGGTGATATTAGCTTCCTAGAATGAGTTTGGTAGGGTACCTCCTTTTCTATTTCCTGGGATATTTTGAGAAGTATTGGAATGTGTTCTTCTTTGAAAGTCTTGTAGAACTCGGCTGAGAATCCGTCTGGTCTTGGGCTTTTCTTGGATGGTAGGTTTTTAATTGCTTCTTATATTTCATTGCTTGATATTGATCTGTTTAAATTGTGTATGTCCTCCTGGTTCAGTTTGGGAGGAACATATGTCTCTAGAAATTTGTCAATGTCTTTGGTAGTTTCTATTTATTGGAATACAGATTTTCGAAATAGCTTCTCATTATGTTATGTATCTCAGTGGTGTGTGTCGTGATATTTCCTTTTTCATCACGAATTTTAGTAATTACGTTTTCTCTCTCCTTCTCTTTGTTAGTGTGGCTAAGGGTTCGTCTATTTTGCTTACTTTCTCAAAGAACCAACTTTTTGTTTTGTCAATTTTTCAAATTGTTTCTTTTGTTTCAATTTCATTGATTTCAGCTCTGATTTTAATTATATATAAATTAATTGAATATAATTCCAGAATATATAAAGAACTCAAAAAACTCTACACCAAGAATACAAATAACCCAATCAACAAATGGGCTAAGGATATGAACAGATGCTTCACAGAAGAAGATCTACAAGCAATCAACAAACATATGAAAAAATGTTCACCATCTTTAGTAATAAGAGAAATGCAAATCAAAATTACACAAAGATTCTATCTCACCCCAATTAGAATGGCGATTATCAAGAATACAAGCAACAATAGGTGTTGGAGAGGATGTGGGGAAAAAGGTACACTATACATTGCTGGTGGGGCTGCAAGTTAGTGCAGCCACTCTGGAAAGCAGTGTGGAGACTCCTTAGAAAACTTGGAATGGACCCACCATTTGACCCAGCTATCCCACTCCTTGGCCTATACCCAAAAGACTTAAAATCAGCATATACAGAGATATAGCCACATCAATGTTCATAGCTGCTCAATTCACCATAGCCAGATTGTGGAACTAACCTAGATGTCCTTCAATTGATGAATGGAAAAAGAAACTGTGGTATATATATACAATGGAATATTACTCAGCCATAAATAATAATAAAATTATGGCATTTGCAGGCAAATGGATGAAATTGGAGAATATCCTGCTAAGTGAGATAAGCCAATCTCAAAAAAACAAAGGACGAATGATCTCGCTGATAAGCGGATGATGACACGTAATGGGGGGCGAGAGGGGGGCAAGAATGGAGGAAGGAAGGACTGTATAGAGGGAAAAGAGGGGTGGGAGGGGTGGGGGGGAAGGAAAAAATAACAGAATGAATCAAACATCATTACCCTATGTAAATGTATGATTACGCAAATGGTATGCTGCTACTCCATGTACAAACAGAAACAACATGTATCCCATTTGTTTACAATAAAATAAATTTTAAAAAAAAATCTTTCATTTTATTAATACATGTAGCCAATCATGTCCTGCATTAAGTCCAGAGGACATTAGTTTGTTTGGGGTATGTAACATACTTTATTAAAGAAATCTTCCATAACAGTATCTCTGCAGTTAGCACTTTCTGCATTTTCCTTCTGGAAAACACTTAAGAATAATAAGATGACGGATTCCTTATAAATGAGTGAATAAAAGAATGAACAAATAAATTTATGGGACATAAATTTTTTTAATATATGCACACACCACACCATTACTATACAAGACAACCAATTCTGAATTCTAAAATGACACAGAAAACTTTGTGCCAAGAAAGAAGTGGATCCAATGGATAATAAGTATGTCCTATGCTTATTGTCCTATCACTGTTTCTCAAATAATTTTCTGAATCTCCTACAAACCAAATCCATTTCAATCATTGCCTTCTTCCCTTCTCTGTTTATTCCCTTATGAGATGGTGCCAAAGTCACAGCTGCCTTTCAATCTACCTACCACTCAATTCCCACACACCAAAAAACTCCCCATCCATCCCAGTAATCCAATTACAGTCCAGAAAGTCCTTTCCAAATATCTCTATTTCCAGAGAACATAATATTCCTCTCATAAAGAGGTTACAATGTAAGCACAGAAATGTTCATAGTTCATGTCATTGGTATTAAAAGTAAAATAAGACTTAGAGAACACAACTTGTGCAAGAGTTCATTCTAATAAGCAATCTGTGAGCCTCATTCCATTGTTCTGTGGAATGACCATTTGGCTTACTTTTTTGGAAACTTCTGTTACTGAAAGCTTGGTCCTTGTCACCAAAGCCAATTCATATCAATTCAATAACAAGGACACAGATTTGGGGAAAGAGAAAAGAAAGTTTTACTGCTTTGAAGCAAAGAAGAAACACAGGGAACCATTCTCCCCATCAGGAAAACAGCGGACTTTTAAAGAAACTATTCAAAGGCTATTGTCCAGGTGTTCCCTGTAGGGATTGTGATTCACTATTTAATTTGGGAGATAGTCACTTCTTAGATCTAGTGCCATCTCCTTCCTGTGGTGGATGTGTGCTCAAAGACAGATAACTAGGCCTAAGGTGGGGGAGAAAAGATAACCCTGTCTCCCTAATCCTGTTAAGGAGGAAAAGCGGGAGAAGAGAAAAAAAGAAAAAATTTTTTTAAAAGTCCCTTTTAAAATAAGCCTGAGGACTATATTCAAAAGGTGAAGTGGACCACTGTTACACTTCTGTGAGAATTTTAGTGTATCCTGAAAGCAAACAAATGCAAATTCCAGGTTTTTTTTTTTTTTTTTTTTTTTTAATTCTAATACAAACCCCTACTCCTCCCAGGAAGCCTTTCAGGACAACTGAGATGCTGTTCCTCTTTCTCTACATTTACTTTTATCAGTCTTCTCACTGAATTGCAAACACTCTTTAGGTGTTTCCTCTGCTCTCCTCACTCCTGTCTCTTGAGATCAATGAATGTGTCTTTTTATTGCTGTGAATCTACAGCCCATCAAGTTACTGCCAGATGCATAGTGAGCTGTCAGGAAAAGTTAGTTAAATGAACAGATGAGTACACAATTCTCTATGCCTTTTGGAAGCCACAAGGGACAGTTAATATCTCAACCCAGACACTGTATGTCTGATGCTGAACTCTGCCACAAAGGAAGACGGGACTTTCTCAGTGGCATTATATGTTGAGGGCAGTGGAAAAGTAACACTGTCTTTCTAGACAATTTCTTTCTGTGATGATACAGTCTTAATAAAAGTACAGTTGTTAGTACCTAGGATGACTCATAAGATACCTATAGTACTCATTGATTTTTACAGATAATCTGTTCTATTTGAACATGAACTCTGGTATAGGGGTCATGGAAGAGAGAGAGAGAAGGGAAAAAAAAAAAGATTTTCTGGTTTGGCCCTCAGAGAGGATTAAGACTGGGCTTGCTTACCTGCTAAGAACTGGTATTGAAGGGTCAGAAACCTGTCCTTTGTCTGATATGTCTTGAGGCATTTTTGTGTATGTTTGCAAGTTTTCTTTTCTTATTTCTCTTTTGTTTTTTCCTGAGTTCTTTACCAAAGTTCCTTTCCTAAAAATTCTCAAGTCGAAGCCTTGTAAGGGCCAAGAGAATAGTTTTCCCAATTCTAATGTCATAAAGAAAGAGAGAAAAGCACTGTTAGTAGAAATAAAAATAAAAGAACAACAGGGCCTATATACCTACTCTTCACAAGGGAAGGATGATTAGAGAAGATAGAAATAAGATAGTTCATAAACCTCCTCAATTTGTTTTATATTTAACAATTTCTTTCAGTCTTCATGTCTACAACCTTAATTCATCTTCTTACAAGTATCCCAGACTTCAAGTCTCAACCCTCATATCCCAAAACATTTGTCATTCTCTCGTGTGATCTCTTTGAACAATTATTTTATTACTGACCAAGTTAAATTTTAGCATCATACACTTGCTTAAAAATCATTTAATGTCTATAGGGATAATATTTCCCTGGCACCAAAACCAGACAAAGATACCAAAAGTACAGACCAATATCTTTATGTATCAAGGTGCAAAACTCATCCTTCACAAAACACTATGAAACTGAGTCCAACAAAAATATAAATGATTATACACTATATAGTGTATTTATCCTAGAAATGCAAATGTATTGTAATATGTGAAAATCAATCAATACAGTATATTAACAGGATAAAAGACAAAAATTATATGATCATCTCAATATACAAATAAAATGCATATGACAAACTCTAACAACCTTTCATGATAAAACAAATTAGAAATACAAGAAAACTTCTTCAAACTGATAAAGGATATCTGTACAACATTCACTGCTAATATCTTACCTAATGCTGAAAAACTAAATGTCTTCTAATTTAAGGAAAAAGATAAGGCTATATAACTCCAGCTACTTCTAGTCAACATTGTAGTGGAGATTGTAATTGGAGAAATTAGGCAAGAAAAAAGAAATAAGAGGCATCCAGATTAGAAAGGAAGATGTAAAACTATATATCAAATGCAATGATTTTGCATAGAAAAAACTCTAATAAACCTACTAAAAATAGTAAAGCTAACAAATGATGTGGCATGTTGCATGATACAAGATGAATATATAAAAATCGTATGTTTATATACTAGCAATGAACAATATAAAATAAAATTAGGAAAGCCATTCTTTTTTATTTATCTTTCAATTTTTTACAGACTGCATTTTGATTCATTGTACACAAATGGGGTACATCATTTCATATCTATGGTTGTACACAATGTAGATTCATACCATTCATGTAATCATACATGTACATAGGGTAATGATGTCTGTCTCATTCCACCATTTTTCATACCCCCTCCCTCTCATTTCCTTCTACATAATCTAAAGTTCCCCCATTCTTCTCTCCCTTCACACCCCCCCACCCCCATTAAATATCATTCTCCACTTAACAGGGAAAACATTCAGCCTTTGGTTTTGGGGTATTGGCTTATTTCACTTAGCATGATATTCTCCAATTCCATCCATTTATTTGCAAATGCCATAATATTATTATTCTTTATGGGTGAGTAATATTCCATTGTGTATATACACCACAGTTTCTTTATCCATTCACCTGTTGAAGGGCATCTAGGTTGGTTCCACACTCTAGCTATTGTGAACTGAGCTGCTACAAAAATTGATGTGGTTGTGTTACTGTAGTTTGCTGATTTTAAGTCCTTTGGGTATAAACTGAGAAGTGGGATAACTGGGTCAAAAGGTGGGTCCATTCCAAGCTTTCTGAGGATTCTCCTTACTGCTTTCCTGAGTGGCTGCACCAATTTGCAACTCCACCAGCAATGTAAAAGTGTGCCTTTTTCACATTCACACCAACATCTATAATTGTTTGTGTTCTTGATAATAGCCATTCTAATTGGAGTAAGATGAAATCTTACAGTTGTTTTAATTTGCATTTCTCTAATTACTAGAGATGTTGAACACTTTTTCATATATTTATTAATTGCCTGTATGTCTTCTTCCGTAAAGTGTCTGTCCAGTTCCTTGTCCCATTTATTGATTGGGTTCTTTGTATTTTTGGTGTAAAGTTTCTAAAGTTCTTTAAAAATTTTGGAGATAAGTGCTCTATCTGAAGTGTGTGTGGAAAAGATTTTCTCCCACTCTGTAGACTCTCTCTTCACATTCTTGATTGTATCCTTTGCTGACAAAAAGCTTTTTAGTTTGAGTCCATCCCATTTATTGATTCTTGCTTTGATTTCTTGTGCTTTGGGAGTCTTGTTAAGGAAGTCTGATCCTAAGCCAACATGATGAAGATTCAGGTCTACTTTGTCTTCTAATAGGTGTAGGATCTCTGGTCTAATTCCTATGTCCTTGATCCATTTTGAGTTGAGTTTTGCGCAGGGTGTGAGATAGAGGTTTAATTTCATTTTACTACGTATGGATTTCCAATTTTGTCAGCACCATCTGTTGAACAGGCTATCTTTTCTCCATTGTATGTTTTTGGCTCCTTTGTCTAGTATGAGGTGACTTTATTTATGTGGTTTTGTCTCTGTGTCTTCTATTCTGTACCATTGGTCTGCCTGTCTATTTTGGTACCAATACCATGCTGTTTTTGTTACTATTGTCTGTAGTAAGTTCAATGTCTGGTATTGTGATACCTCCTGTTTCACTTTTTCTACTCAGGATTGTTTTGGCTATTTGAAGGGTTTTGTTCTTCCAGATGAATTTCATGATTGCTTGCTCTATTTCTGTGAGGTACTTCATTGGGTTTTTAATTGGAATTGCATTGAATCTGTATAGCATCTTTGGTAGAATGGTCATTTTGACAATGTTAATTCTGCCTATCCAAGAACATGGGAGATCTTTCCATCTTCAAAGGTTTTCTTCAATTTCTTTCTTTAATGTTCTGTAGTTTTCATTGTAGAGGTCTTTCACCTCTTTTGTTAGATAA
This sequence comes from Sciurus carolinensis, assembly GCF_902686445.1. Taxonomy (NCBI): domain Eukaryota; kingdom Metazoa; phylum Chordata; class Mammalia; order Rodentia; family Sciuridae; genus Sciurus; species Sciurus carolinensis. The sequence goes on from NC_062221.1 coordinate 77,451,890, forward strand.
ATTTCCAGGTATTTTTTTTTTTCTTTTTAGGCTACTGTGAATGGAGTGATTTTCCTAATTTCTCTTTAAGAGGATTCATCATTTATGAATAGAAATGCATTGGATTTATGCATACTGATTTTATATCCTGCTATTTTGCTGAATTCATTTATTAGTTCTAGAAGTTTTTTAGTGGAGTTTTTTGGATCTTCTAAATATGGGATCACGTCATTAGCAAATAGTGATGGCTTTAGTTCTTTTTTCCTATTTGTATTCCTTTAATTTTTTGGTCTAATTGCTCTGGCAAGTGTTTCAAGGATGATGTTGAATAGAAGTGGTGAAAGAGGGCATCCCTATCTTGTTCCAGTTTTTAGAGGAAATGCTTTCTGTTTTTCTCCATTAAGAATGATGTTGGTCGTGGGCTTAGCATAGATAGCCTTTACAATGTTGAAGTATGTTCCTACTCTTCCTATTTTTTCTAGTGTTTTAAGCATGAAAGGGTGCTGTATTTTATCAAATGCTTTCTCAGCATCTATTGAAATAATCATGTGATTCTTAATTTTAAGCCTATTGATGTGATAAAATACATTTATTGATTTCCAGATATGAACCAACCTTGCATCCCTGCAATAAACCTCACTTGATCACGGTGCACTATCTTTTAAACATATTTTGTATGCCATTTGCCAGTATTTTGTTAAGGATTTTTGCATCTATGTTCATCAGGGATATTGGTCTAAAGTTTTCTTTCCTCGATGTGTCTTTGTCTGGTTTTGGTATCAGAGTGATACTAGCCACATAGAATGAATTAGGAAGGGTTCCCTCCTTTTCTATTTCCAGAAATACTTTGAGGAGTATTGGTATCAGTACTTCTTTAAAGGTCTTGTAGAATTCGACTGAGAATCCATCTGGTCCTGGGCTTTTCTTGGTTGGTAGGCTTTTGATGGCTTCTTCTATTTCAGTGCTTGAAATTGATCTGTTTAGATTGTGTATGTCTTCCTGATTCAGTTTGGGAGGATCATATGTCTCTAAAAATTCATCAGTGTCTTTGATATTTTCTATTTTGTTGGAGTATAGATTTTCAAAGTAGCTTCTCATTATGTTATGTATTTCAATGGTGTCTGTCGTGATCTTTCCTTTTTCATCACGAATTTTAGTAATTTGGGTTTTCTCTCTCCTTCTCTTCGTTAGTGTGGCTAGGGGTTTCTTTTTAGTAATTTGGGTTTTCTCTCTCCTTCTCTTCGTTAGTGTGGCTAGGGATTTATCAATTTTATTTACTTTTTAAAAGAACCAACTTTTTCTTTTGTCAATTTTTTGAATTGTTTCTCTTATTTCAATTTCATTGATTTCAACTCTGATTTTAATTATTTCCATCTTCTACTATTTTTGGTATTTTTGGTGTTGATCTGTTCTTCTCTTTCTAGGGTTTTGAGATGTAATGTTAGGTCATTTAGTTGTTGACATTTTATTTTTTAATGTATGAGCTCAATGCAATGAACTTTCCTCATAGTACTGCTTTCATAGTGTCCCAGAGATTTTGATATGTTGTGTCATTGTTCTAATTTACTTCTAAGAATTTTTTTTATTTCTTCCCTGATGTCTTCTGTTATCATTGCATCATTCAATAGCATATTATTTAGTCTCCAGGTATATGAGTAGTTTTTGTTTGTTATTTTATCGTTGATTTCTAATTGCATTCCATTATGGTCTGATAGGATACAGGGTAGGATCTCTATTTTTTTTTATTTACTAATGGCTTCTTTGAGGAAAGTCATTCTTATGATGGTACCAAAAAGTAAAATACTTAGGGATAGATGGAACAAAAGTAATTTTATACACTGAAAACCACAAAACATTGTTGAAAGACACTAAAGAAAACTAAGTAAATGTATATATGTATATAAAATACACATTTTAAGTCTTTCAATGTTAAGTCTTCTAATCCATTATGTATATAAAATAACCATTAAGAAAGCAATATACTTCCAAAATTGATCTACAGATTCAACACAATATTTTTAAAAATGTAGCTGTTACAAAGAAATTGATCAAAGGATCATAAAATTCATGTTGAAAAGGAAGTAATATCAAGAAACAATTTTAAAAATAAATAAATTTGGGTTGGCAGTATAGTTCAGTGGTAGAGTGCTTACTTAGCATATGTAAGGTGTAGAGTTATGAAAAATAATATTCCTATAAGACAGCCCCTGAGACAAATGGAAAGACAATGCGGCTTGGGAGGAGGAAAGGAAATTAGCCAAACATTATACATTTTAGGAAATCCTTTCCCAAAAACAATTGGTCCTGAAGGAAGGAGGCATATACTGAATGCTGGACTCTGGATTTTGACCTTCCTACATTGCCAATTTGTCCTGAACAGAGACACAGTAAACAGTGAAACTCTGGGAAACAATGAATCCTAGAGGAAGAAGAAAAGTAATGGGTGGGATTTGAGTTTTCATCTGTTGGGATCTGAGCACCTATCTCCTAGTAGTAACAATGAGTTTCAAACTTTTTACAACTGCCTTCCTGAGTTAAAATTTTAACCTGCACAACTAGTTCCCTGACTGTCCCATCAGCATGTTTGCAGTTTCCTATGATTAAACCACCCTCATTATAATCTATAAAACTCAAACCCCTTCTGTAACTGGGAGTCATTTTTATACCCAGAAAATGAGCCCTACCAGGGCCTAATTGATTGACTCCACTGCAGAATAAAGGAAAGCTTACTGATCCATTTGAGGTCAGCAACCATATGGTCAAATAACAATTTCCATCCTGGTTATTTGTGCTTTCATAATAGTGCCAAAACCCTGTTGGTTATTTTTGCTTATATAAGGCCCTGGGTTCAATCCTCAGCATCAGAAAAATACAAATGAAAACAGAAACAAACAAATAAACAAAAGTTTGGCATATTTGCCAATTTTAAACTTAGCTGCAAAGCTGTAGTAAGATAGTGTGGTATTTAAATAAGCAATAATACATAGATCAACGGAATAAAGTTCGGATTCCAAAAAATTTATAAAATTCCACTCAGATTTATAGTCCATTAATCTTCAACAAGGGTACCAAGATAAGTCATTAGGAAGAGTAGTTTTCAATAAATGATACTGCAACTGAATATCAACACAGAGGACTGAAGTTGGAACTTTAACTCAAAATGAAAGATCTAATGTCAAGTCTAAAACTGCTCTTAGAAGACAACATAGAAGCAAATTTTTGTGTCTGGGAGACACTTCAGATCCAGATCATAATATGTTGAAGACTTGGTCCTCAAAGCAGCATTAATCAGAGAAGGGGCTTTGGGAAGTGATAGGATCTTGGTAGTATGAGCCTCATCAGTGGATTAATCCATTGAAAGCTGAAACTGTAAATAGATAAGGTATGGTTGGAGGAAGTAGGTCACTGGGGGTGTCCTCTTGGGGACTGTATCTTATCACTGGTCCCTTCTTCCCTCTTTTTGCTTCCTACCTGTCATGAAGTGAGCAGCTTTTCTCCTCTATGTCCTTATGCTAGGATATTCTGCCTCACCTCAGGGCCAAAGCAATAGTGCTGGCTGACTGTGAACTGAAACCTCTGAAACCATGAACAAGAATAAATCTTTTCTCTTTTAAGTTGCTTTTCTCAGGTATTTTTCATAGCAAAGAATGACTGACAACAGTGACCCTGTATTCAGTAATGAATTCTTAGATATGACACCTAAAGGGTAAGTTATGAAAGAGAAAAGTAGATAAACTGGATTTTATCAAAATTGAAAACTTTCCTGTTTCAAAGGACACTACAAAGAAAGTAAAAAAAAAAAAAAAAAAAATAGGAGAAAATATTTGCGAATCCATGTATCTGATAAGGGAATTGTATCCAGAATACATAATTCTTCTACAACTCAACAATTAAAAGACACATAACCCAATTTTAAAAAATGGTGCTATGGACTGAATTGCATATCCCACAAATTTATATGTTGAAGCCTTAACCTTCAATGTAACTGTGAAAATAGGAACAAAAGGAGTTAATTAAGGTTAAACAAGCTCATAATGAGAGGTACGGGTAGTAAGAGATTTGAGGTATATGCACAGATAAATGGCCAAGTGAGGACGCTGTATGAAGGCAGTCATCTGCAAGCTAAGGAGAAACTAAACCTGCCAACACTTTGATCTTGGACTTCCAGATTGTGGGAAAATAATTTTTTGTTGGTTAAAGCCACCAAGTCTGTGGTGCTTATGTCAGTCCTAGCAGACTAATAGCAGTGGACTTATATATACATACAAATATTTATGTGCATAAACATACATAATTAAATAAACACACTGAAAACTCAAGATAAATAATTATCAGGGAAATGCAAATCAAAATCACAAATACCACTTTATACTCACTAGGATGGCCAAAACAAAAAAGACAATTAAAAGTATTGTCAAGCATATGGAGTAATTAGAAACTTCATACATTGCAGGTGGGAATGTAAAATTACAGTCATTTTGAAAAACATTGTGGCAGTTTTTCAAAAGTAAACATGAAGTTATCATATGACTCAACAATTATCCTTATAGGTATGTAATCAAGAGAGTCAAATAAAAATATTTTCACACAAAATTTATATACAAATGTTTATAGTGATGTCATTCATAACAGCATGGAAACTGAAAAAAAAAGATTGACAAATTATAGTCTATCAAATACAATATTTTTCAGTCATAAAAAGAATGAAATACTTAGACTAGGTATAACATGAATGAACCTTGACACCAGTATGCTGAGTGAAGGAAGCTGGTCACAAAAGACTACATATTGTGAATTCCTATTTACAGAAATGGTTCTGCAAGAGCAAATTCACATCCACAGAAGGCATATTAATGGTTGCTCAGAGGTGGGGAGAGAGGTAAATGATAAGTGACTACTAATGAGTACACAATGTCTTTTTGGACACTCTGAATATTTTAAAATATTCCGAAATTGGAAGTAGTTGCACTGTTCTGTGAATGTACTAAAACCACTGAATTGTATGCCGAAAGATAGATTTTATGGCATATGAATAATTGGTAAATGTCAGAAAAGTTTTTACTTTTAAAACAATGCTTTAGCATCCCCCCCCTCGCCTTTGCCTACATATTTAAATACAAGCACCTTAGTTGGCCTTCTGAAATCTAGCCTTGCTTATCTTTCCAACCTTATTCTTACCACTTCAGTATTCTCATCTATTTTCTCTTAATGGAAGTCCCTCTCTTCCTTATCTTACTGGAATCTCATAATTGTTCTTTTATGAGAAGCTCAATGGTCAGCTCACTGAAGTTCTCCAATTAACAGACTTGATTACTTTCTAGCTTTTGCCATGCTGTATGTATATTGTACATATTTCTGATTGCTTATGTTTTTTCCTGTGGAAGTATTTCCTCTAGTGGCCAAGTAAACAATGGAATTATTCAGAAAAATATCTATAAATCCCGCCATTTTCAAAAATCATAACACGTTAAAATTTAAAAGAAATGCAGTGATATTTGGCATTTTTCATAGTCGGCTACAAATGACCAATTCATGATGTCAGTTTATGGTGCCTTACTTACAAAATAAGAACAATGAAGAGACTGAAAATAAATATGGAAAAGACTATGAAAATACCTTAAACTCCTTAGAGAAGATGCATTTTCCACTAAGTCATTATAAGACAAAAAAAAAAAAGTTGAAAAGACATAAAAAATTGGCACGTTACGTATTTTCAAAAGTTTTGTTTCATCATTTTTTCTTTTGCTTTCAGCTGATGCCATTCCATCACATCCTGACCATGTATGGTATGTGCTATATCCTTATGTTTAAATAAATTGATATTACCATTTAATAAAAAATTCAACTTACTCCTTTTATGTTGCATCTCCAGGAAAATATATATATACTACTACACCTGAATTGGGGTATGATGGTTCATAACATAAAATGTATTCATTGTTTTTGTGTCACTACATTTTTTTTTAACTTTATGTAATTTTGTTTTCCAATTTCAGGTAAATGATGAGAGGTAACTTAATTTATTTTTCAATTGATTTATATTAAATGAAAGCCTTCCAAGATATAAATAAAAGTCTTTATGAGTAGCTGGATATGTGGGAAATAAAAAGTATTGATTACTTTCTAAAAGCAACCAAGATCAGGCATAGTCATAAAACTATTTTTTCTTGTTTTTTGAAACTGGAATTTACTAGTTGGTTGATATATTATACAACTATTGAAAAGAATGGACACAAGGTGATCACAATTACCCTTCCTCTCCATAAGTCATTATGGGGAATTAAAATGAAATTAGGCTATGGTGGCCCACATTGTAAACTTTCTACATTGGGTATAGAGGCAAGTACAGTCTGATAATGTTAATGTAAACACAATCATAGTAATTTACATTATATTGAACTTGCAAATTTAAAAATCCTCACATGTATTATCTCACAAAATCTTCATCATATTCTCTGAAACAATAAAGTCATATTTTATCCCCATTCTTTAAGTGAAAAAATTAAAATTCAGGGAATTCATTTGGTCAAAAAATGATTTGAAAATTACCATGAAACCAGAACCAGAACTCAGGTTTACTGACTCATTTCCTGGAGCTCTTTCTACTTCACCACTTTTAAGCTGCAGAGCTATGTATCAAAAGAAGGGATGGCAAATCTGCTGAAGTGACTAAGGTTGATGAATGGGACTTGCAGGTATATTCAGGTGTAAGGAGCAGTCCCTGTGGTTGGTCAGGTTCTGTGCTGGGGGCTATGAAAACTGGAATAGTATGCTCTTAGGTTACCTTACCCAACTTAATATGTATTTTATTGTGCTATGGTTTAGATATGTGGTGTCCCCCAAAACCTCATGTGTGAGATAATGTAAGAAGGTTTAGAGGTGAAATGATTGATTGTGACAATCTTAACCCAATCAGTGCTTTAATTCCCTGGGTGGTGACTAAAGGCAGATAGGGTATGGCTGGAGGAGGTGAGTCATTAGGAGTGTGCCTTTGGGGAATGTAATTTGTAAACTGAGCTTAGACTTTCTCTGCTTCCTGATGCAATGTCCTGAGCCACTTTCCTCCACCACACACTTCCACCATGATGTTCTGCCTCATCTCAGGCCCCAAGGAATGGAACTGACTGCGTATGGATTGAGATCTCTGAAGACATGAGTCCTCAAATAAACTTTTCCTCCTCAAATTATTATTCTCAGGTTGCTTGGTAATAGCAACAAAAAACTGACTAAAACCTATTAGAAGTAAGGAAGCCCTGGACCCACTAACAAGTAATATTACCATACACAATATTAAAAGGATAGTTAAGAATAAAAGACAAACCAATGGAAAATATGTGTGGAAAGATTGTACTTCCGCAAGACAGGAAAGAAAAACAACTTACACCTAAACCATTGTAGGGACAGCATTTCTCTCTTGACCTAATACTACAAAAATAACTATAAACTTTACAAAATAGTGATATCCTGACTAACAAATTTATGAATTTGTTTTTCATGATCTATAATAAAGAGTATTTCTTTTTGGTTCAAACTCTCTCCTCTTGGACTCTAAAGTTTTATAAGATTGCTACCTAATCTGTGAAACATTAACCACTTTTATTACTTCATCTTACCATTTTAAGTTTAAAGGATATTTTTCTAGGGTTACCATAACAAAATACCACAGACTGCATAGCTTAAAAAATAGTGACTTATTTTCTCACAGTTTTGGAGGCTGGAAAACCATGACCAAATTCAGTCCATTTCTGGTGATGGCTTTTTCCTGGTTCGAAGACAACTGCCTTCTCACTTTGTCCTCACGTGAACTTTCTTTGGTACACACACACACATAGACACACACACACATACAGCACTCTGATGTGTTCTTATTAAGACCCTGATCTGCAGTGGGAATTAGGACTTTGTGAGGGGGACCAATACTCAGTCCAAAACATATACTTTCTCTTAAAATATTAAATAGTAAAAAGAAATTATATGTCCATCAACTTCTGCACTTCAAATTTCAAAGTCTTTGATATTATTTCAGAATTCATTTTTCAAGCAAGAGTCCTAAAATTTATCATCCCTCCAAATCCTTTGATTAATGTAACATCCCTTCTCTAGACTTACTGCCTTTTTAAAAATATACTGTTGAGCTATACTTTACATATAATAAAATACACCCATTGTGACAGTATTGTTTCATTAATGTTGTCAAACATATTCACCTGTATAATCATCATCACAAACAAGAAATAGAACATCTCCATCACTCCAAAAGCTCCATCATGCCCTTAGCTTTAATCACCATACCCATGACTCTAGACAACCACAGACTGCTTGCTATCTCTCAGTATAAATAAGATTTGCCTATTCTGTTATTCCACAAATGGGGTAATATAATATGTGCTTTCTCTCTCTCTCTCTCTCTCTCTCTCTCTCTCTCTCTCTCTCTCTCTCTCTCTCTGTGTGTGTGTATGTGTGTGCATGTGTGAGAGAAAAAGAGAAAAAAATCTATTTATTGACATAATGATAGATACTGAGTGATTTTTAGTTTATGCAAATAAAGCAACTATGGATATTTGTAGACATGTGTTCTACTTTCTTGGGTAAATATGTTATAGTAGAATTAGTAGGTTGCATTGTATATGTATCTATTGCTTTTTAAGAACTACCAAACTTTTTGCAAAATGGTTGTAGCATTTTACATTCCCATCAATATGTATGAGAGTTCCAATTGATATATTCTCCACAGTGCTTGGTTTTAACATTTTTGGTCATACAGTGTATGTGTAATGGTTTTAATTTACATTGCACTGATGGCAAGTGATAGTAAACATTTCCATAGACTTACTGGCCATTCACACATCTTCTTTTATGAAGTATCAGTGCAACTGACTCTTAATATATGTCATGCATATTTAATATATGTACTGTGAATATATTTTCCTAGTGTGTCTTAACTTTTCACTTTCTTATAAAGAGCAGAAACTTTTTAAATTTTGTGTCAACTATCACTGTATTTAATTTTGTGTCAATTATGCTGTTTTTTTCCTCAAAAAGCTTTGCATACTCCAATATTGTAAAGATTTTCTCTTACATTTTAGTTGCTTTATAGACTAGATTTTTTTTTCCTAGACGTTTTATGATTTTACTTTTTTAAAATTTTTTTAAATTTTTATTTAGCTTTTAATTTTTTACAGACTGCATTTTGATTCATTGTACACAAATGGGGTACATCATTTGGTTTCTATGGTTGTACACAATGTAGATTCATACCATTCGTGTAATCATACATGTACATAGGGTAATGATGTCTGTCTCATTGCACCATTTTTCATACCCCCCTCTCATTTCCTTCTACATATTCTAAAGTTCCCCCATTATTCTCTCATTCCCTACCCCTACCCCCATTATATATCAAAGTTTAACTTTTTATCCATTTGAAATTAATTTCTGTGTATTGTGTAAGGTTAGGGTCAGTTTCGTTTCCAGTTTTTCCAGCACCATTTGTCTAGAAGAGTATGCTTTTCCCCCATTGAATTGCCTTAACAGATTTGTGGAAAATCAACTGAATACACAAGGGTTTTGTTCTAATTTTCATCCCTACACAATCCCACACAGTTTTGATTACTGTTGCTTGATGGAAAGGAAAAAGTGAAAAGTGCTAAGACATTGTTACTTCTTTTTAAAATTGTTTTGAGCTCCTCAAGATCTTTTACCTTTCCATGTAATAATAAAATTATTATTTTCCACAGGAGAAAAGTCTGGAAGAATTTCTATCAGGATTCCATTGAATTTAATGATCATTTTGGAGAAAGCTAACATTTCATCAATACTGAATCTTCCAATCATGAATATGATACACATAGACACACACACACACATACACCCTTCAATTATCTGAGTTACCTGTAATTTATATCAGCAATATTTTATAGATTTCACTTTGCAAGTTATACACATATGTTGTTAAATTTAACTTAAATATTCCATATTTATGGATCATAAATAATATTTGGTTCAACTTGCTAATATTGTGTTAATGATTTCTTCATCTATAATCAGAAGAAATACTGTTATGTAATTTTATTTTTATAATATGATTATGGTATCAGAACTGTATTCTCCCTTATTTTTTCTTAAGTTACTTTTATAGAATTCGTATTATTTCTTCCTTAAATATTTGGTAGAATTCAGGGATAGGGTTGTGGATCAGTGGTAGCACACTTGCCTAGCATGTGTGAGGCTTTGTGTTCAGTCCTAACACCACCAAAACAAACATACAAAAAATATTCTAGAAAAATTCATCAGTGAAACAATTTGGCCTTATGTTTTCTTTATGAGAAGTTTTTAAACTGTAAGTTAAATTTATTTAATTGTTATGTATCAATATAGTTAGCTTATTTTTTCTGGAATAAACATTCATAGTGTCTTTTATGAAATTTGTCTGCTTCATCAAATTATAAAATTAATTGGCAGAAATTAGTTTATGTTATCCCCTTATTGTTCTCTTACTATACACAGGAGCTCTAGTAAAATCCCCTTGCTCATTCTTAATATTAGTGGACTGACTTTGCTCATCAGTCTGCCTGAAAGTAATTAATTTTTGGATATTTTCAAAGAATCAACATTTGGGTTCATTGGTTCCCAATTACTTTTAATTTCATTATTCTACTCTTCATTATTATCTTCTTTCTGCTTGCTTTTGGCTTAATTTGCTCTTCTTTTCCTAGTATCTTAAGGGGGAACTTCAGATAATTAAGACTTTTTTTCTTTTCTAATATAAGTACTTCATGCCCCAAGTACATCTCTAAACTCTCTTTTGTTGCCCTCCACATATTTTGATTTATTGCAATTTCACTTTTATTCATTTGAACTGTTTTCTAATTCACCTATGATTTATGTTATACCCTGTAGATTATTTTTAAAAGGATTTTTAAAAGGATTGTTTTTAAAAGGATTATTTAGTTCCAAATTATTTGAGCATTTTTTCAGGTGTCCATCTTTGACACCTGAAATGGTTCAGAAATATATCTAGTATGGTGTGAAACAGTTTAAATTTGCTTGGATTTGTTTTATGGCCCCAGATATGATTCATCTTTGTGAAAGATCTAGATGTACTGGAAAACAGTTTTTTTCCCTTAGGTATTTTGAAGCATGGTTGTTTATGCAGACACACTTAGAATGTTTTTATTGATTAATTATTTTATCATTATGTAATGTCCATTTTATCCCTGGTAATATTACTTGTCCTAAGTATACTTTGTCTTTTATTAATATAGTCACTTCTCTTTTTGTTAGGATTTCCATGTAATGTGTTTTTCTATTCTGTTACTTTTAACCTTGCCATGGCTATATATTTCAAATGGGTTCCTGGCACACAGCACATAGTAGTAGTGCCTTGCTATTTTTATTGGTGTTTTAAAGTCATTTCATTTAATTATTGATATATTAAATTTAAATCTATAGTCTTTGTTATGGTTTGGATGTGAGGTGTCCCCTAAAAGCTCAAGTGTGAGACAACTGAAGAAGGTTCCAAGAAGAAATGATTGGGTTATAAGAGCCTTAATCCAATCAGTGAATTAATCATATGATGAGATTCACTGAGTGGTAACTGGGCAGGAGGTCGGGGGACTGGAGGAGGTAGGGCACTGGGGGTGTGGCTTCAGGGTGCATATTTGTTTGTGGGAAGTGGAGTCTCTCTGCTTCCTGACCATCATACAAGAGGCTTCCCTCTGCCACACTCTTCCGCCATGATGTTCTGCCTCAACTCCAGTCAAAGGAATGGAGCCTGCTGTCTATGGATTGAGACCTCTGAAACCATGAGCCCCTAAATAAACCTTTCCTCCTTTACAGTTTATGCTGGGGTCCTTTAGTCACAGCAGAGAAAAGGCTGACTAAAACAGTCTATTTTTTTCTACTTGTCCCATCTAGTATCCAATATTTATTACTCTTCTCTTGTCATCTTTTATACCAATTGTATATTCTTTATATAGTATTGATTTATGTTTTGACAATCTGCAAAAATGAAGGAATGCACACTGATGGACACCCATCCAAAATTTGTCTCACATGTTGAAACTGATAACTGCATTCAGACACAAAAAGGGGGAGGAAGTTCCCCAGAACCTCTGAAATGTTTTAAGAGAGCTTGGAGTTTTCTTGGTGGTTATGGGGTGGGCCTGAGGTATTGGTTTCCACATACTACATGGGGCCTGTATGACTTGAACTTCTCAGGATGTGTAAGGAGGGAAGGACCTGAATTTCTTAATTCTCCCGAGAGTGGACAGAAGAGGAAGATGAAGGAATGAGGCTTAAAAATCTGCTGTTGAACATCAAAAAGTGAAGTTATTTCAGCTTATGTAGCTCCTTATGTAGCTCCTATATATTTTTTCTGGTTGCTCTAGAATTCACACATTTTCAATGTGTATAGTTCAAATACACTCATGCTTCATGTATAGAGTAGGAAATTTAAAACAGTAACCACCATTTCCTATTTCCCATCCTTTGCGCTACTGTTATCATTCACTTTTTTTCTACATATTTACCTCATAATATATTCTTTACTATTTTTATTTGAACATTTATCTTTTAAAATAATTTATAATTAGGAAAATGTCTTATTTGCCACCAATTTTATAATTTCTAGGGATATTCTGATTTTGTACAAATTCAAATTTTCATCTGGTCCCTTACTCTGCTTTTATTTATTTATTTATTTTGGTACTGGGGATTAAACTCAGGGACACTTGAACACTGTGCCACATCCCCAACCCTATTTTGTATTTTATTTAGAAACAGGGTCTCACAAAGTTGTTTAGGACCTTGATTTTGCTGAGGCTGTCTTTGAACTTCCCATCCTCTTGCCTCAGTCTCCCAAGCCACTGGAATTACAGGCATAGGCCACCACACACAGCTGTGGTCTCTTACTCTTTTGCATGAAGTTTCTCTAGTACTTCTTGTTGCATATGTCTGCTAGCAATGTATTTCTCAGGTTTTTGTTTTAATCTAAAAATGTCTTTATTTAAGGCTCATTTTTAAAAGATAAGTTGTCTTGATTTAGAATTGTGTTGGGCAGATTTTTCTTTTAGTATTTTTGTTGTTGTTATTGTTTGGGTAGTATCAGGAATTAAACCCAGGACTATTGAGCTATATCCCCAGTCTATTTATTCTTTTTATTTTTAGACAGGGTCTTGCTAAGTTGCCCAAGCTATCTTGAACTTGCTATCCTCCTGCCTCAGTCTACCAAGTTGCTGGGATTACAAGTGTGCATCATTGCTCTTTTAAAATCTTTTTTGTATACTTATTTGTTGTTTTTTGATTTTCTATTAGTGATGAGAAGTCTGATGAAATAATCTCTTTCTCTAAATTCACTGTCAATGCTTTCTCTCATTTCACTTTATGTTCAGTTTTCAAAATTTTTACTATGCTAAGTTTAAGAAAAGGGGAGAGAAAGAGAGAGAGAAATATGTTGTTGATTCTATCCTAACTGGTATTCTACAAACCATTTTATCTATAATTTGTTTCTTTCATTATTTATGGAAAATTCTCAGCCATTCACTGTTTAAGTACTTATTTTGCTTTATTCTTCCTTTTTCTGGAAATCTAATTCCATGAATATTAGACTATTTGATATTATTCAGTACTTGGATAATCTATTACTTTTTCACTGTCTTTCTGTTTGTTTCACTTCAGATAATTTCAGTTTTCCCATTTTCAGGTTTATCAATTATTTTCATTGCTGTGTCAACTGTTGATGAGCTTTGATAATGAAGAATATTACTCCAATTTTTTTTTGTTTTGACATTTGTTCACAACTTTCAAGCCTCATAACTTCCTTTTTCCTACTGCTCCAGAACTGGGAAAATTGGTAAGAAAGCTTGAGTGATCTTTCCTTTGGTGTGATGGGAGGTACAGACCACACACATCCAGCCCTTGACTTGGTCCATCACCTTATCCCTACTACCTTTCTAACATAAACTTGTTTGTGTAATCAAAAAACAAAACAAAACAAAACAAAACAAAAAAACCCATCTCATTATGTAAGTAATAAGCCATTTCATGTCTCCTTAGTGTGTGACTGGCATCACTAGTGAGAACATCTGAGCCAAATTTTGGATGGGGTCCAAAAATGCTTTTGATGATAATCCTTTATAAAAAATGTCATTGTTGTTACTATTTTTTTTTATTTCTAGCACATTATTTAACTCTTTCTTTTAATTCCTATCTCTGCTGAAATTCCTTATCATGCGTGTTGTGTACTTGTTCCTTTAGATCTTTTAACATATTAATTGTAATTATTTTAAAGTTGCTACATAATTCTTACAATGTCTGGATCAGTTAGTTGCCTTCTTCATTGAAAATTTTATTTGTTTTGTATTTGAATGACATCCATCATGTGTGTAGGAGAATAGGAGAGACTGAATTTAAAAACATTTACACCTGGAAATTAGTCTTTTCTTTGTCAAGCATTCAGGGTGGGGAATAGTGGAGTTGAGCTAGGTTGGAGTTCTTTGTCATTGTTGTAAACATTTTCAGCAAAACTCAGACTTCAAATTCTTCCAATGAAGGGTTGCTGGTACCTCGTGTTTTATATGAGATCAGGGATGCTCAAGGGATTTTCTGTGTTCCTGCTCCACCTTGGCTTTTGGGAGCCCCAGTTCATTTGAACAATACAGGAGCTCTTTTCAGTGCTCTTGTGTTGCTCCCAAAGCAGACCCTTTATTACTTGTTACTCAGTTCTTGGCTTGGTTTGAAGTCAGGGTTCTTTTCTCCATTATAAGAGTCCAGAATAAGTCTCAGGCTATGTGCATTTGGGTCTATGATGTAGACTTTCTCAGCCATCTTCATCTGAATTCTGCCTTATGTCATTGGAAGGTCAACTTGGATGGGAGCAAACTTCTTGCCTGTCCTCCTGTGACATCAATGTAGAATCATAATCTTTTACTTCTGTTCTTCTTTTTGAACACTGTATCTTTACCTAGGTCCAAGGTAAAAAGGTTTCTACCCTTTCCCCCAGAAACAGTGAAGCTTAACCTGATCCCTGGGAGAAAGGGTTTACTTCTCCTTACAAAGATGCTTTGGCTTCAGAAGAGAGAAGGCTCCAGAAAAATGGGTGAGTTTTTCATATATCCAATAACCGCCAAGAGGATCTTTCTCTGCTCTTCTGTTTTGCCTCCAATGTTTTCTATAAAAATCCAGTGAAGGCCTATAGAAAAGAGCTGTGCGTACAGACTTCAGAGTCTCAAGCGTTTAATTCAAAACATAAAATTATGTGAATATATTTATGTACCATAACTATATGTAGATTGCTTGTAGACTTGAGTCATTTTAGTGAGAATATAACAGGTTTTCTAATTCACTCATATGTAATTTTTTAAAATACATCTTTTAATTTACACAATAAATTCTACAAAATTCCTAGCAGTTCGGCACAGAGAGTTATCCTTACAAGATTTAGTTTTGAAGATGGCGGACAAGAGGGTGACTGCATCTCCCGTCGCTCCAGAACCCAGGATTCAAGAAGGGGAGGCATTGAGACTCGGACTAACATGGAGCTGTGGGGTGAGCCTCTCCCACCAGGTAAAGCTCGGCCCGGGCGGCAGGCCCGGACAGGGGCAGCTTCTCGGAGCAGGGCAGGGCAGCTAGAGTCTTCCCCAAGCAGCCCTGCTCCCTCCGGCACCAGGCTCCTTCCACAGCCAGCTTCTTGGAGCAGGTTACCCAGTGAGAGCCTTTCTGCACACAGCCAGCTCCAAGCCCCGGACACAGCAGCGGGCCCCGGCCCACAGGAGGCCTCTGGGACCAGGGCAGGGCAACCAGAGACTTCCAGAAGCAGCACTGCTCCCTGGGGTGGCAGGCGCAATCTACAGCCAGCTCCTCGGAGCAGACCCGCCCAGTAAGAGCTTTTCCACACAGAGCCATCCCCAGCCCTGGGCCCAGCAGAGGGCAAGGCACAGCTTTCTTTGAAAGCACTGCATTATCAAGTTCCTCCAAGACTTCAGGCTACTGAAGGCTGAGAGGTGATATACTGGAAAACTACAGGGACACTATAAGCCAAAGAAGAAGTCTGCAATATCTCAGAGTCCCACTAATATCTGACCAATATGAGAAAACAAGGGAAGAAAATGTCTCAAACAAACCTAGATACTCTATCAATAAAACCCAATGACAGCACAGCAGAAGAAATGTCAGAAAGGGAGTTCAGAAAGTACATAATTAAAAAAATCAGGTAAGCAAATGAGGAGATGAAAGAACAAAAGCAGGCATTGAAGGAAGAGATGAAAGAGCAAATGCAGGCCTTAAATGATCGCACCAATCAATAGTTAAAAGAGCAAATACGGGAAGCAAAAGATCATTTCAATAAAGAGTGAGAGATACTGAAAAAAAAAAAAAAACAGAAATCCTTGAAATGAAGGAAACAATAAACCAAGTTAAAAACTCCATAGAAAGCATAACCAATAGGATAGAACACCTGGAAGACAGAAGCTCAGACACTGAAGACAAAATATTTAATATTGAAAACAAAGTTGACCAAACAGAAAAGATGGTAAGAAATCATGAACAGAACCTCCAAGAATTATGGGATATCATGAAAAGGCCAAATTTAAGAATTATTGGGATTGAGGAAGGCTTAGAGAAACAAACCAAAGGAATGAACAACCTATTCAATGAAATAATATCAGAAAATTTCCCAAATCTGAAGAATGAAATGGAAAACCAAATACAAGAGGCTTATAGAACTCCAAACATACAAAATTACAACAGACCCACAACAAGGCACATTATTATGAAAATACCTAACATACAAAATAAAGACAGAATTTTAAAGGCCGCGAGAGAAAAGAATCAAATTACATTCAGGGGGAAACCAATAAGAATATCAGCAGATTTTTCAATCCAGACCCTAAAAGCGAGAAGAGCCTGGAACAACATTTACCAAGCCCTGAAAGAAAACGGATGCCAACCAAGAATCTTATACCCAGCAAAACTTACTTTCAGATTTGACTATGAAATAAAATCCTTCCATGATAAACAAAAGCTAAAAGAATTTACAAAAAGAAAGCCAGCATTACAGAACATTCTCAGCAAAATATTCCATGAGGAAGAGATGAAAAACAACAATGCAAATCAGCAACGGGATGAACCAGCCTAAAGGAATAGCCAAATAAAGGAGAAACCAAATCAGGTCAAAAAAACAAAAATGAGTCAAATGACTGGGAATACAAATCATATCACAATAATAACCCTGAATGTTAATGGCCTGAACTCATCAATCAAAAGACATAGACTGGCAGATTGGATTAAAAAGAAAGATCCAACAATATGCTGTCTGCAAGAGACTCATCTCATAGAAAGAGATACCAACAGACTAAAGGTGAAAGGATGGGAAAAAATATACCATGCACATGGACACAGAAAAAAATCTGGAATATCCATCCTTATTTCAGATAATGTGGACTTCAAGCCAAAACTAGTCAGAAGGGATAAAGAAGGACTTTACATACCATTTAAGGGAAACATAAATCAGCAAGACATAACAATCTTAAATATCTATGCCCCAAACATTGGCTCATCCATGTACATCAACAAATCCTTCTCAATTCCAAAAATCAAATAGACCACAACACAATAATACTAGGAGATTTTAACACACCTCTCTCATCACTGGATAGATCCTCCAAACAAAATTGAATAAAGAAACCATAGATCTCAATAACACAATCAACAATTTAGACTTCACAGACATACATAGAATATACCATACAACAAAGAACAAATACACTTTCTTCTCAGCAGCACATGGATCCTTCTCTAAAATAGACCATATTTTATGCCACAAAGCTACTGTTAGCAAATACAAGAAGAGAGAGATACTACCTTGTATTCTATCACATCATAATGGATTGAAATTAGAAATAAATGACAGAATAAAAAACAGAAACTTCTCCAATATCTGGAGATTAAATAATGCACTATTATATGATAAATGGATAACAGAAGACATCAGGAGGAAAATAAAAAATTCTTAGAAGTAAACAAGAAGAAAGACACATCATATCAAAATCTCTGGGACACTATGAAAGCAGTACTTAGAGGAAGATTTATTTCATGGGCGCATTCAACAAAAGATGTAGAAATCAACAAATAAACAAATGACTTAACACTACAGCTCAAAGCCATAGAAAAAGAAGAGCAGACAAACACCAAAAGCAGTAGAAGACAGGAAATAGTTAAAATCAGAGCTGAAATCAATGAAATTGAAACAAAAGAAACAATCAGAAAAATTAACAAAATAAATAGTTGGTTCTTTAAAAAAATAAACAAAATTGATAAACCCTTAGCCACACTAACAAAGAGAAAGAGGGAGAAAACTCAAATTACTAAAATTCGGAATGAACAAGGAAATATCACAACAGACACGACTGAAATACAAAACATAATTAGAAGCTATTTTGAAAATCTATATTCCAACAAAACAGAAAACCTCAAGACATCAACATGTTTCTAGACACATATGAATTACTTAACCTGAATGAGGAGGACATACACAACTTAAATAAATCAATTTCAAGCACTGAAATAGAAGACGTCATCAAAGGCCTACCAACAAAGAAAAGTCTGGGACCAGATGGGTTCTTAGCTGAGTTCTACAAAACCTTTAAAGAAGAGCTCATTCCAATACTCCTCAAAGTATTCCATGAAATAGAAGAGGAGGGAACCCTCCCAAACTCATTCTATGAAGCCAATATCACCCTGATACCTAAACCAGAGAGACACATTGAAGAAAGAAAATTTCAGACCAATATCCTTAATGAACATTGAGGCAAAAATTTCCAACAAAATTTTATCATATCACATACAAAAATATATTAAAAAGATAGTGCACCACGATCAAGTGGGTTTTATCCCAGGGATGCAAGGTTGGTTCAACATTCAGAAATCAATAAATGTCATTCACCATATCAACAGACTTAAAGTTAAGAATCACATGATTATTTCGATAGATGCAGAAAAAGCATTTGATAAAATACAGCATCCCTTCATGCTCAAAACACTAGAAAAAATAGGGATAATGGGAACATTCCTTAACATTGTAAAGGCCACCTATGCTAAGCCCATGGCCAATATCATTCTAAATGGTGAAAAACTGAAAGCATTCCCCCTAGAATGCTAGGCAAAGCAAAGAAATTAAAGGGATATGAATAGGAAAAGAAGAACTCAAACTATCCCTGTTCACTGATGACATGATTATATATTTAGAGGAACCTGGAAATTCCACCAGAAAACTTTTAGAACTCATAAGTGAATTCAGTAAAGTTGCATGTTACAAGATCAATGCTCATAAATCCAATGCATTTTTATACCTAAGTGATGAATCTTCAGAAAAAGAAGTTAGTAGAACTACCCCATTCTCAATAGCCTCGAAGAAAATAAAATACTTGGGATACAATCTCACAAAAGAGGTGAAAGACCTCTACAATGAGAACTACAGAACACTAAAGAAAGAAATTAAAGAAAACCTTAGAAGATGGAAAGATCTCCCATGTTCTTGGATAGGCAGAATTAATATTGTCAAAATGGCCATACTACCAAAAGTGCTATACAGATTCAATGCAATTCCAATTAAAATCCCAAAGACGTCCCTTACAAAATAACGCAAGCAATTATGAAATTCATCTGGAAGAATAAGAAACCCAGAATAACTAAAGCAATCCTTAGCAGAAAGAGCGAAGCAGGGGGTATCGCAATACCAGATCTTCAACTCTACTACAAAGCAATAGTAACAAAAACGGCATGGTATTGGTACCAAAATAGACAGGTAGGTCAATGGTACAGAATAGAGGACATGGACACAAACCCAAATAAATACAGTTTTCTCATACTAGACAAAGGTGCCAAAAATATGCAATGGAGAAAAGATAGCCTCTTCAACAAATGGTGCTGGGAGAATTGGAAAACCATATGCAACAGAATGAAATTAAACCCCTATCTCTCACCCTACACAAAACTCAACTCAAAATGGATAAAGGACCTTGAAATCAGACCAGAGACCCTGCATCTTATACAAGAAAAAGTAGGTCCAAATCTTCAACTTGTTGGCTTAGGATCAGACTTCCTTAACAGGACTCCCATAGCACAAGAAATAAAAGCAAGAATCAACAACTGGGATAGATTCAATTAAAAAACTTTCTCTCAGCAAAGGAAACTATCAGTAATGTGAAGAGAGAGCCTACAGAGTGGGAGAAAATCTTTGCCAATCATACTTCAGATAGAGCACTAATCTCCAGAATATATAAAGGACTCAAAAAACTCTACACCAAGAATGCAAATAATCCAATCAACAAATGGGCTAAGGAATTGAACAGATACTTCACAGAAGAAGATGTAGAAGCAATCAACAGATATATGAAAAAATGTTCAACATCTCTAGTAATAGGAGAAATGCAAATCAAAACCACCCTAAGATTCCATCTCACCCCAATTAGAATGGCGATTATCAAGAACACAAGCAACAATAGGTGTTGGCAAGGATGTGGGGAAAAAGGTACACTCATACATTGCTGGTGGGGTTGCAAATTAGTGCAACCACTCTGGAAAGCAGTATGCAAGTTCATTTGAAAGCTTGGATTGGAACCACCATTTGACCCAGCTATCCCACTCCTTGGCCTATACCCAAAGGAATTAAAATCAGCATACTACAGTGATGCAGCCACATCAATGTTTATAGCTGCTCAATTCACCATAGCCAGACTGTGGAACCAACCTAGATGCCCTTCAATTGATGAATGGAAAAAGAAAATGTTGTATATACATATAATGGAATATTACTCAGCTATAAAGAATAATAAAATTATGGCATTTGCAGGCAAATGGATGAAATTGGAGAATATCCTGCTAAGTGAGATAAGCCAATCTCAAAAAACCAAAGGACGAATGATCTCGCTGATAAGCGGATGATGACATATAATGGGGGGTGGGAGGGGTGAGGTTAGCGTTAGGGTTAGGATTAGGTTTAGGGTTAGGGTTAAGGAGGGTGGCAAGAACGGAGGAAGGAAGGACTGTATAGAGGGAAAAGATGGGTGGGAGGGGTGGGGGGGAAGGAAAAAAATAACAGAATGAATCAAACAACATTACCCTATGTAAATTTATGATTACACAAATGGTAATCCTTGACTCCATGTACAAACAGAGAAACAACACGTATCCCATTAGTTTACAATAAAAAAAAAAAAGAAAGAAAGAAAAGATAATCCCTGAAGTAGGGGAATTTAGGGCACAGTGAGCCTGCTGATGTCTGTGCCGCTGCCACATGAAGACTAAAGTAAAAAATGAAAAACAAACATTTGTTATTATTACAAATGATAACTTGATGCTCAACACCACAGTACTTGAGTAGATTAATACACAAGGGCATGATAAAGTAGAAAGAAGGGAGGGAGCAAGAAAGGGACTAGTTTAGTTGCCTTTTCTTGCTATAACAAAAGACCACAAACTTTGTGGCTTGCTGCAACACAGATTGACCATCTTCAGGTCTGAAGTTATGAAACCTGAAACCAGTCGTGCTGGGCTAAAGTCAAGTCTGAGTTTCATTGTGTACATGTTGCTTTATTTAGTCCTCAGAGAGGTTAAAAAGGGTAGAAGATGATGACAAGTAGGGTTGGTGATGGACGGCAAGCCAGGAAATGCTGGACACCTCTAGAAGCTGGCAAAGGTATGCACACAATGAAAAAAAAAAAAAGATTTAGTTTTGAGAAATATTTAACTTCCTAATATATATGCATATACATATACACACATAAATACACACATATATATATGCAATTATATATACATATATACATACATATATATAGCATTATAAGGATCATTGTATTGCATTCAATCAATTATATCATGCGATACAATGATCCTTATAGTGGTATTCTATTTTTTTATTTCTATGATTTTTTTTAGCAAAGGATCTGTTTTCTCCTCTGGGGGAATGGAAAGGAAAGCTGCTAAAAATGTAATGTTTTTGATCCCTATCAACTCTAATGAGAAAAAAGCGATCTAGTGTGGGTAGATTTTTTTTACATTTGATTTGTGTAGAGAAATGACTTCACTGAGTATCGTAGTTTTTAAAGATAAATGGCATGAGTGGTTCAATTTTACTTTATATAATATTGGTTTAAGAAGAGAGGGTTGCTGTTGCAAAATTGACTAAGAACCGTAATACTGCGTGGAAATAAGGTTCTGATAACTAAAGTAAGCATCAGTATATCAGACACCCAAAAAAAAAGTTATAAAATTTCCAACATTTACTATCTCCTTAACTCTATGCTTATTAGATAATCATTTTCCAAATGTTTGTCTTTTGCCTTGACCTCTTGCCTGAGTTTTCAATTCATATGTTCATTTCCCTACTTGTTATAGTACTTAGGTAACTAACAGAGAGCCTAACTATAATTTCTTTACAATACAACTCTCAATTTCTCCCTTTGCCTACACTAGCTCAATTTCTCCAACAATCTCCCCAAGGCTCCTATTTACCTAAGCTGAAGACCTCAGCATGGTCCTTTAACTTTCTTGTGAAGACCATTCTCTGCCTCATGCTTACCACTTGGTTGCTTCCATATGTTAACCCTAAAAAAGTTCATATCCAACTTGAATTCTTTAGTAAAAAGAAAAGCCAGGGTCCTCATCCAGCAATAAGTAAACAGTTATTAGTACCAAGGGCAAGTTCAAAAGGTTCTTGTCCACTATTAGTTCTACCAAATTCCCTCAGCTAAATCAGAGATGCTTTAGCAAAACTACCTGTTGGTGCTGTACGTGTATTTGTTTCTGATGATAGTTGTAATGGATTGCCAGAAACTTGGAAGTTTAAACAACAGAAATTTATTCTCTCAAAATGGTATGGGTCAGAATTCCAAAATCGTTTTAGTAGGCCAAAATTAAGATGTTATCCAGGACACCCTCTCCAGATCCTCTAGGAGGAGAATCTTCCTTGCCTCTTCCAGCTTTTGGTAGCTGTGGGCATTCCTTCACTTGTGGACCCATCACTCTAGTCTAATTCTATGGTTACGTCACTTTCTCCTCTTCTGTCTGTATCAGATCTCCCTCAGAAGAAGGCATTTCTCCAGTCTCTCTCATAAGGATGCCTATGATCATATTTAGGTTCTACTCAGATAATCCAAGATAATCTATTCCCCAATCTTTAATTTAAAGACCTCCACAAAGCCCTGTTTTGTCCTGTTAGGTAACATTCCTCTGTCCTGGAGATTAAAATATGGATGTCTCTTGGGGGAGAACATTATTCAGTCTACCATGATCAGAAAGGTATTTCAGATAATGAGTTAAGCAGATCACTAAGTAGATTAAAAGACCTAGGGTTGGATTACAAATCCAACTCCAGTCATGTATTTGCATATCTATAAATTGAACTGATATGACCTTCTCTAGATGCACTAAATAGGAGTACAAGCCTTAGAATTTTTTCCAATCTCTCATCACTATTTATTGTTACCTATAATATATTTATAAATAATCAGTGCTTACATTAAATTATACTAATAATTTATACTTTCTGGAATATTCTGAATAGTCAACTTGTCACTGAAGGAATACTGTTGACAGTTTTACTACATGAGTTACATATCAGGCCTATCTTCTCCATCAATGGAATCTCTCACAATTGTTCTTTCTTGTTGATTTTCTTCTGTTTTTATAGAGGGGAATTATTCCCCAGACATGGTTTATCATAACACTTTTATGTTATTCAGGGAACAATGCCAATTTATTTTTGTATCTAGTTACTTTAAGGCCAGATTTTTCAAATGCTTGTTTTTGAAACAAAGCTGTGCTAACTCTGTAAAGAGCTTCCTTAAAAAGAAGCGGGGGGCGGACACTATTCAGTGTAATGTCACAGATTGAGAAAGTTCAAGGTTTTGGAAAGATTCCACCATCTGTGATCATAGAACCAGGGTTTCCTTGGCTGTGCTATTCTCAGGTCAAGTTCCTCATTGGCAGAACGAAGGTGATGGTAAAAAAGTTATAGAACAATATTTTTATAAGAATTAAATGAAATAAGTATATTTTGTGAACTGTGAAATACCAGTCAAGTTGTTATTATGGTCATTTTTGAGACTCCTCATAGGTGTTTATTCCAGATTTTGTTTCAAATGACTGTTCCTTTTTCCCCATTGAGTCATTTATTACTTACAGATTACCTATTATATATCAGACCCTATTCCTGATACTCAGGAAACAATAGTGAATAAAGTAAACTAAGCTTTTGCCTTCATGGCACTTATATTTTAGTAGTCTATTTAAACTGTGAATCCTATCTTTAGGGACTTACTAGTAAACCATTTGCTTTTTAGACATTTTTTTTTTCTGGTTTAAGGAGAAGTCATATATACACTTTTTTTATTTACTCAATAAATCACTGTGCATCTACAATATGTCAGATTTTGCTATAGAAACATTTATAAAAATGACAGCCCCTTCCCTCAAATGGCTTAATTCAGAAGTTAAAATAATAAACGATAATGCTATCAGAAAGATAAAGAGTATAGCATGCTATAAAGAATCTGTGAGGGGGTATCCAGCCCAGGCCAGGGAGTCTTGCCTTCTGGAGGTGATAACATATAAGCCGAGCCTTGAAGGACCAACAGGATAGCAGGAAGCAGTCCGGCAGACATTCTGGAAGAAGCTTGCTAAGATTAGCAGTTAGTGTGGACAATTGTGAGCATCAGGTAAGAAATTACAGGGCAGTCAAATAACATTCTCCACAAATTCTAGAAGACCCAATAACAAAGTACTTAGCTGTTTCATTTCTAAATCCCTTATTATTAGTATTATATGCCTATTTGTTGACA
Organism: Sciurus carolinensis; assembly: GCF_902686445.1. Lineage (NCBI taxonomy): Eukaryota > Metazoa > Chordata > Mammalia > Rodentia > Sciuridae > Sciurus > Sciurus carolinensis. Next base: position 77,476,708 of record NC_062221.1, read on the forward strand.
TACTAAGGAAATGCCCTCTTTACGTCCTATCTCTTTAGAAGACCAAATGGTGAGTCAAAAAACTCCCATTTGGCTAGGTTGGAAAGGGCTTTTCAAATCTATCTTTGGTAAGACCAGGCAGGTTTTTACTGAAGAACTTCTGTTGACATTTGTCTCAATACCTACTTCTAAGTGACTCGCCTATGGTTTCTTATAATTCCCCTGATTAATAATAGAAACCTAACTAAGGCATAGCCAAGAATACTGATGGAAACAAAATAGATTCATCTGTGGGTTTTGGCTATGGTGGGGATCAGAAAACAAGCTAGTCATTTCCAGTGCTGTTTACTGATCAGGTAATTTTCATTTCGAATTTAGCCAATTCATCCTACTTCTTAGAAAGTTGCTAATTGATCTTATCCCCATGGTGTTAACCATTAATTGGGCTGGATATTTATTTTACTTGTGCAAAATATTTTTGTATAGTGGTCCCAAACTGACTTTTAAATAAAAATTTTAGCTCATTTTATGATTCTTCATCTTGGACCAAACATATCAATTATATTGCTAAAAGCCCACATTTTGTTGTAAAATTGTATAATCACCAAATTTCCATATGATCAAAGTTTATCTTGCATTATATCTGGATTTTATGTTCTATGGTTGATTTCCAAGTTAAATCTTTTTTATGACAGTATGTGATTCTGTCACCCTTTTGTGACTGGCTTATGTTGTATTGAGGATTCTTGAGATTGTGGCATTAGTAGAAAACTGATGGTTTTATTTCCTTGCTCACAAAGAGGGTTATCTCTTTCTTTAGGGGAACATGATAGTGATTACCCTTTGGTTGACTGACTGAATATAAAACATAACCTTTGTTATGACTTCTAGCTTTTGTGAAGGTGTCATCCTGTGATTCAAACTCAGAGACCTGGACTGAGCTAGTTAAACTTGGCATTGAGTCCTGTAATAAATTATAAATTACCACTCTATAAAATATTCAATGAAGGGGATGGTCTGAAGATAAGACCCCCTTCCCTCTCTATACAGTCAACTGTCACCCCTTCATGTGAAGTACTAAGAATGGCTTGGGTTGTTTGAGTGATTTAGTGCTTCCTCTACTACTTCTCTATCATCAATTCACCTGACATCCCCATATTTCACTGATATAACATTTTCCATCCAGATATCCCCTGAAATCACAGTGTAGGTTTCCTTTTCAATTGAATGCATTCTTTCCCAAAGGGGAATTAAAATTTCCCTCTTATTGACATAGTACACCAGAGCAGAGGACATTTATCACAACAAAAAAACACCAATGCAGAACATTTGGATCAGAAAGACAGAGCTATAATACCCTATAGCTAGTTTCAGCATTTGAAGGGAACAAAGCCTTTGGTGAAAATCATCTGATGAAGAGCCAACTCTGAAAGGCTGTTTCCAACTGACTAAAATTTAGCATAATGCCAAGTAATAAGGGCACTGAAACAAGAATCAGTGATGTGATGGTAGGGCCAAATAGAACAAGAGCAATGTGGGATGTGGAAGATTGGGTCCAAATCAGATGAAGGTAGTTCTTTCAGTCAGCTTAGCTAGTGGTTATTTCTCTTAAGAGAAACTGGAGATGTAGATCATATCTCCTCAAATACTGTAGTCATCTATAAGCAAGTATGTTTGCATTTGATGCTATTAATTACCACAAGGTGGGTGACATAAAGCAACACAAATTTATTATTGAACAGTTCTGAGGTTGAAAGTTCAAGATTGTTCCATTTCCTTTAGGGGAGATTCCCTTTCCTTGCCTTTTCCAGCTTTTAGAGGCTTCTCCCATTTCCCTGCCCCTACTTCCATCTTAACATCTTCCTGACTGATTTTAACCCTCCTGGGTCCCTCTTATAAGGACTATATGGTTACATGGGTACACCCAGAAAAGTAGGATAATTTCCCCACCTCAAGAGCCTTAACATAATCACATCTGCAAAGTGCCTTTTACCACATGAGGTAACGTATCACAGGTTCCAAGGATCAGGATATAAACATCCTTGAGGGACCCTTATTCATCCTACTAGCATGAAGTGAACTCCCAATAGCTCTTTTCAAAGAATGTTAGAAATTGTCCACAAATACTTCTTGTATTTACATTCCTCTTGTAGTGGTGAGGGTAGAGTCTGAGTAAACAATATCCTATGCAAAATTATCTTAAGTGAGATCTCTTTTTATCCAGAACTCACATGGTCTTTATAATATATAATATACTCCTTCACCCGGAGCACTGGTACAGATTTTGACCTGGAAAGTGGCAAAGACAGAGTCCTTTTCTAGTAAACTTAAGACCTTACTCCTTAAATATTAAACAGCAGCTGTCAGACAACACATTAGAAATGCATTTAATATTCTGTGAAGTATTTTACCATCTTATCCAAAATAACATTAAGGAAAAATTATCAAAATTCTCATGGAAATCAACAGAAACTAAATCAATTACTCCCTCTGAAATTACCAATCACTATTTTAAAATGATATGAGATCAATAAGACTTTACTGATGTGTGCAGAGTGCATATTGATTCTTAGTGACTATCACATTCCCTTCTAAAGGTTCACAAGTCTTCTATTTAAAAATCCAACTCCGGAAGCTGATAAAAATTAATTTTAAGTTGTTTTGTTCATAATTTGCAATATTACCATGTCTCCCACAAAAATTGGAAGAGTTTGAGTCTTGAATTTTCTTTAGCTCTCTTAGAAGTCATTGGCTTACAGCTTCTTCTTATTCTTCATAGTTGGAATCAGAATTTTTTCATCTCTCTCTTTCTCTAGAGCTTACCTGATTCACCTCACTTTTGCTCTAGGTTTGTTGGTACTTTTCTTATATTCTTGTCATTCTTTTATATTCATCTTTCATTATATGTCTCTCTTTAAATCTTTTGTAAAAGTCTTTTATGAATCTGAACTTAGAATGGAATTTAACTACATTATTTTCCTTAGATGTCTTTCCTTTTGCCTTTCTCATTGAACTTTTCAAAATTTTTATAGTCAGAATTATATTTATAGAACTTTCCACCCTTCATCATCTATTTCCCTTTCAGAGTCTCATAGAAGCTCTTTAACAATCGGCTTTTAAAGTCTAGGGCACATGAATAAGCCGAGTGTTCCTTTCTTTGGTGTTAGGCATTTACTGTTACATTAATAACTAGTTTTTCCTTTTTTCTTCCTTTCTTTTTTTTTTTTTTTTTTTTTTCCAGCTCTGGGGATTGAACCCAGGGCCTTGCACATACTAGACAATGCTCTACCACTGAGCTACATTGCCAACCCAAATTTCCCTTCTCAGTTAAAATCAAGCGCAGCAGTTGTCTACATTATTTTTTCTATAAGAAAAAGCCTCTTAGTCAAAAAGTTATCAGATCCCCTCCTTTCAGTCAAATTAGACTTCCAACAGTCAAAATTTTCTGTGATACTAATCCAAAATCTAATAACACCATGCTTTGTAATATCTAAAATTGTGTTTACTCTGACAACATTTTGGATTCAGTTTATTGCCCATTTTCTTTGGGCTAATTATGCATCAGTTTAAGGCCCAGGTGTCTTTCAACATCAGTTCTCATGCTGCTTTCACTTAATAATTCTTATTCACAATAATCATTATAAAAGAGGCACCACTGTGTATAGTTGACATCAAGTAGAGGCCACCAAAGAGAACTAAACACATCTGACACAGTAGAGTAGTATACAAATAACAAGTATATGGATAATGTTAGTACATGGAAATAATGATGGTCTTGCATATAGAAAAATATTACAAGATGCAGATGACCACACTGATTCCAACTATGTGAATATTATTACATAAACTTAACAGCAATTAGATCATCTGGAGAACATAAATAGTTGATGTTGCACCTTCAATAGCAGTTTGGGTTATCGAGGGTTCAATATTTTAAAACTGTAACAAATCAAGAAGTCCATGTCATATTTCTGTATGTACATAGAAAAAACTTTACTCAATCACATTCTATTCCAGTATCATTGTTAGCTGAACCAGATGTAAAAGCCAAGTCACTGGAATTCTTGTGGAGCGGGTTGGGACCAGAGGAATGGGGAAAAAAATTTCACTTGCTGTTTTTGGTATATGTGGAAATATCAAATATTTTAATCGGGGGTTTCAGAAACTTCCATGTTTCTCAAAATTCGACTAAAGTTAGCCTGTATTAGAATCGCCCAGTGTTGTTTGTTAAAAATACATTTTCCTGATCCATACCAAGCTTACAACAACCATAAATGCTGGAGTGTAGAGCATGATACTCTGCTTTTGTTGATGAGCACCTCAGCTGATTTGTAAGAATCCTACATCTAAAGAACTATGGCATTATCATGAAAGATACTGAGACATCCATAAGTTCCAAAATTCTGAATGTATCATAATTTTTCTGGAAAGAGAACCCACTTTTGAGGGTTCATGACTCGCAAAATTAGAACCAGAAGAAAATTGAGAAATCTCTTTCATGAGCATACTTGCCTAGTTCATACAGACCAATATATTTTGAATGGCCCAGAATGTTTTGGGAGACAAACCCCCCCCCCCCCCCACTACATTTCCAACTTTTTCTTGAAGAGCTACAGTTTTCTAGATTGATTTGACAAATAATCCTTTTCAGCTTTTTGACTCAAAAAAGAATTACTTATGGAATGAACAATATGAAAGACCAATATATGCCACACATGCTGATCAAGTTCAGCAATTAATTTGACATGAACCTCCCTGATTTTCTACAAAGAAATGTAGGATGTGAGTTATGCCTATAGTCTTTACAGTAGATCTAAAAATCTTCTCTTAATCAACACCTTCAGATAGAATCCAAGCAAATCCAAACTCTATACAGAGATTAGGCAGTGACTTAAGTTACTAAGGACAACAAAAGTCTCTCTTTTAAGAATGACAATTCTTAGATGGCAGGTGTCTTCAGCACAACCCTATTCATGACAGTGGGAATGATCTAGTTCTATTCTAAGCTATATTGAGACCATGGACTTCAAAATTGATAATAGAGCTATTAAAAGAATAATTGTGTATTTTTCATTTAGAAGACAGAAAATAGACCATGGCAGACTGAAAAAAATGAAACCACAATATTTCAAAGTCCTTTTCCATCAAGTAGTAGTCTATTTTCCTACTCCTTGGATCTGAGTAGTTTTATAATTTGCTTGGCAAACAGAGTGTTGCTGATTCTGGTGTCTGGGTTGTAGCTTCCATATTTACCTCTTGGAACGTTATCACTGTCATTTCAGGAAGCTGAGCTACCAAATGAGAGGTTACAAACAAAGACACAGTTGATAGCCAACATCAAGGCCCAGGACATGAAAGACTGAAGAGCTCCTAACCACACTAAGAGGGGACATCACTACAGACACCTGAATGGCCTATGACAAAACAAGTAGGAGAATCATCCAGTTGACCCCGGCCAACACAGAGAATTGTGAGGAAGTACTAAATTACTGCCATTTTTACCCAATAAACACTGAAGTCTTGTTGTATGAAAATAAGTAGCATGTGCTGCAACCTAGTCAGAGATTTTGTTGAAGAAGTAGGAATAAAAACATAGAGAGCACTAGGATATAATTCCATAGGCAATATCACCTTACGGTAGACAAGGTATGCTACCCAGACCCTCTTCAGGACATGACTTGCTGCCTAGCTATGAGAAAATAAATTAGCAGACAGCCTCAATTGTCAGCTCCTTCAGGGTACCAGGATTGCCTCTCCCAAAGTCATCTTTCCTAAAGTGACTCACATTTATTAAATATATGAGGTGTGCACACAAATTCTAGAAATTTTAGTTCAAAGGGTGCAATGATAATGGGCAATTCTTGTTCAAGAGCTCTCCTCTGGGTTAGACAAAGTTTTAAAGTATGTTTGTGGGAAAAGTTGTAATAAGGGACAGTTTCCTTGGGGTAGTAGATAATGATGGCAAGAGTTAGCCCATGGTTGGCCAGCTTTTAGGTTTCTCTGATAAGAATTTCCATTATCATTTTTCCTCAAGACAGCTGCTATCAGGTATGATGTGGAAGTAATGAGTTACATCTATTATGGGTCAATAATTCAAGTATGTTCTTGCTAGTTAAGCAAAGTCAGTTCTTCTTGCAATTTACTTGGCATCAATGGACTTTTAAGTTTATTTTAAATGTTAATAATAGAAATGAGGCGATCCAAGATGGCGGCCTAGAGGGAGACTGCACCCCCTGTCGCTCCAGAACCCAGGAGTTAAGAAGGGGAGGCATTGAGAGACTGGGACTGAAATAGAGCCACGGGTGAGTCTGCCCACTGGGTAAAGCTCGGCCCGGGGGGGCAGGCCCAGATAGAGGTGGCTTATCGGAGCCGGGCAGGGCAGCTAGAGTCATCCACAGGCAGCCCTGCGCACTCCGGCGGTGGGCCCCGCCCACACAGCCAGCTTCTCCAGGTTCTCGGAACGGAACTGGCCCGCTGGTGAGAGCCTTTCTGACCAGAACAAGCTCCGAGTCCCGGAGCCAGTGCAGCTCAGCGTACTCTGGCACGCAAGCAGATTCAGGGTCCAGACAGGGCAGCCAGAGACTTCCCCAAGTAGTCTGGAACCCTGCGGTGGGAGGTGCCATTCAAGGCTAGCCTCTCGGAGCTGACCGCCCAGTGAGAGACTTTCTACATAGAACCAGCCACAAGCCCCCGAACCAACGGAGAGCCTCGATCCACAAACAGCCTCTGGGATCAGGGCAGGGCAGCCAGACACCTCTTCAGGCGGCTCTGCCCACTCCGGCTGCAGGCTCTCTTCTCGGGGTGATCCAAGATGGCGGCCTAGAGGGAGACTGCACCCCCTGTCGCTCCAGAACCCAGGAGTTAAGAAGGGGAGGCATTGAGAGACTGGGACTGAAATAGAGCCACGGGTGAGTCTGCCCACTGGGTAAAGCTTGGCCCGGGTGGCAGGCCCAGATAGAGGTGGCTTATCGGAGCCAGGCAGGGCAGCTAGAGTCTTCCCAAGGTAGCCTTCCACACTCCGGCAGTGAGCTCCTCCCACACGGCCAGCTGCACGGTGCAGGCCCACAGTGAGAGCATTTCAGCACAGAGCCAGTTCCAAATCGTGGAACCAGTAGGGGGCTAGGGGCAGTTTTCTTCGGATACGCTGCTTTATCAGATTCCTTCAAGACATCAGGCTATTGAAGGCTGGGAGGTGATACACTGGAAATCTACAGGGACACTATAAGCCAATAGCGGAAAACTGCAATATCTCTGGGTCCCACTGACAACTGACCAATATGAGAAAACAAGGGAAGAAAATGTCCCAAACAAACCTACATACTACATCAATAAAACCCAATGACAGCACAGCAGAAGAAATGTCAGAAAGGGAGTTCAGAATGTACGTAATTAAAACAATCAGGGAAGCAAATGAGGAGATGAAAGAGCAAATGCAGGCATTGAAGGAGGAGATGAAAGAGCAAATGCAGGCATTAAATGATCGCACCAATCAACAGTTAAAAGACCAAATGCGGGAAGCAAGAGATCATTTCAATAAAGAGTTAGAGATACTGAAAAAAAAAAACCAAACTGAAATACTTGAAATGAAGGAAACAATAAACCAAGTTAAAAACTCCATAGAAAGCATAACCAATAGAATGGAGCACCTGGAAGACAGAACCTCAGACATTGAAGACAAATTATTTAATCTTGAAAGCAAAGTTGGCCAAACAGAAAAGATGGTAAGAAATCATGAACAGAATCTACAAGAATTATGGGATATCATGAAAAGGCCAAATTTAAGAATTATTGGGATTGAGGAAGGCTTAGAGAAACAAACCAAAGGAATGAACAACCTATTCAATGAAATAATATCAGAAAATTTCCCAAATCTGAAGAATGAAATGGAAAACCAAATACAAGAGGCTTATAGAACTCCAAACATACAAAATTACAACAGACCCACACCAAGGCACATTATTATGAAAATACCTAACATACAAAATAAAGACAGAATATTAAAGGCCGCGAGAGAAAAGAATCAAATTACATTCAGAGGGAAACCAATAAGAATATCAGCAGATTTTTCAATCCAGACCCTAAAAGCCAGAAGGGCCTGGAACAACATTTACCAAGCCCTGAAAGAAAACGGATGCCAACCAAGAATCTTATACCCAGCAAAACTTACCTTCAAATTTGACGATGAAATAAGATCCTTCCATGATAAACAAAAGCTAAAGGAATTTACAAAAAGAAAGCCAGCATTACAGAACATTCTCAGCAAAATATTCCATGAGGAAGAGATGAAAAACAATGATGCAAATCAGCAACAGGAGGCGCTAGCCTAAAGGAATAGCCAAATAAAGGAGAAACCAAATCATGCCAAAAACAAATATGAGTCAATTGACTGGGAATACAAATCATATCACAATAATAACACTGAATGTTAATGGCCTGAATTCATCAATCAAAAGACACAGACTGGCAGATTGGATTAAAAAGAAAAATCCAACAATAAGCTGCCTGCAAGAGACTCACCTCATAGAAAGAGACACCCATAGACTAAAGGTGAAAGGATGGGGAAAAACATACCATGCACACGGACACAGCAAAAAAGCTGGAGTATCCATCCTCATCTCAGATAATGTGGACTTCAAACCAAAACTAGTCAGAAGTGATAAAGAAGGACATTACATGCTGCTTAAGGGAAGCATAAATCAGCAAGACATAACAATCATAAATATCTATGCCCCGAACATTGGCTCATCCACGTACGTCAAACAAATCCTTCTCAATTCCAGAAATCAAATAGACCACAACACAATCATACTAGGCGATTTTAACACACCTCTCTCACCACTGGATAGATCGTCCAAACAAAAATTGAATAAAGAAACTATAGATCTCAACAACACAATCAACAATTTAGACTTAACAGACATATATAGAATATACCATCCAACAAAGAACGAATACACTTTCTTCTCAACAGCACATGGATCCTTCTCTAAAATAGACCATATTTTATGCCACAAAGCTACTGTTAGCAAATACAAGAAGATAGAGATACTACCTTGTACTCTATCAGATCATAATGGATTGAAATTAGAAATAAATGACAGAATAAAAAACAGAAACTTCTCCAATACTTGGAGACTAAATAATACACTATTATTCGATGAATGGATAACAGAGGACATCAGGAGGGAAATAAAAAAATTCTTAGAAGTAAACGAGAACAAAGACACATCATATCAAAATCTCTGGGACACTATGAAAGCAGTACTCAGAGGAAGATTTATTTCATGGGGTGCATTCAAAAAAAGAAGTAGAAATCAACAAATAAACGACTTAACACTACAGCTCAAAGCGCTAGAAAAAGAAGAGCAGACCAATACCAAAAGTAGTAGAAGACAGGAAATAGTTAAAATCAGAGCCGAAATCAACGAAATCGAAACAAAAGAAACAATTGGAAAATTAACAAAATAAATAGTTGGTTCTTTGAAAAAATAAATAAAATTGATAAACCCTTAGCCACACTAACAAAGAGAAAGAGGGAGAAAACTCAAATTACTAAAATTCGGAACGAACAAGGAAACATCACAACAGACACGAGTGAGATACAAAACATAATTAGAAGCTATTTCGAAAATCTATACTCCAACAAAACAGAAAACCTCGAAGACATCAACAAATTTCTAGAGACATATGAATTACCTAAACTGAACGAGGAGGACATACACAACCTAAATAAACCAATTTCAAGCAATGAAATAGAAGAGGTCATCAAAAGCCTACCAACAAAGAAAAGTCCAGGACCAGATGGGTTCTCAGCCGAGTTCTACAAAACCTTTAAAGAAGAGCTCATTCCAATACTCCTCAAACTATTCCATGAAATAGAAGAGGAGGGAACCCTCCCAAACTCGTTCTATGAAGCCAATATCACCCTGATACCTAAACCAGACAGAGACACATCGAGGAAGGAAAATTTCAGACCAATATCCTTAATGAACATCGATGCAAAAATTCTCAACAAAATTTTAGCAAATCGCATACAAATATATATTAAAAAGATAGTGCACCACGATCAAGTGGGTTTTATCCCAGGGATGCAAGGTTGGTTCAACATTCGGAAATCAATAAATGTCATTCACCATATCAACAGACTTAAAGTTAAGAATCACATGATTATTTCAATAGATGCAGAAAAAGCATTCGATAAAATACAGCATCCCTTCATGCTCAAAACACTAGAAAAAATTGGGGTAGTGGGAACATTCCTAAACATTATAAAGGCAATCTATGCTAAGCCCATGGCTAATATCATTCTAAATGGTGAAAAACTGAAAGCGTTCCCCCTAAAAACTGGAACAAGGCAGGGATGCCCTCTTTCACCACTTCTATTCAACATCGTCCTTGAGACTCTAGCCAGAGCAATTGGACAAACCAAAGAAATTAAAGGGATATGAATTGGAAAAGAAGAACTCAAACTATCCCTGTTCGCTGATGACATGATTATATATTTAGAGGAACCTGGAAATTCCACCAGAAAACTTTTAGAACTCATAAGTGAATTCAGTAAAGTAGCAGGTTACAAGATCAATGCTCATAAATCCAATGCATTTTTATACCTAAGTGATGAATCTTCAGAAAGAGAAATTAGGAAAACTACCCCATTCACAATAGCATCGAGAAAAATAAAATACTTGGGAATCAATCTCACAAAAGAGGTGAAAGACCTCTACAATGAGAACTACAGAACACTAAAGAAAGAAATTCAAGAAAACCTTAGAAGATGGAAAGATCTCCCATGTTCCTGGATAGGCAGAATTAATATTGTCAAAATGGCTATACTACCTAAAGTGCTATACAGATTCAATGCAATTCCAATTAAAATCCCAATGATGTACCTTGCAGAAATAGAGCAAGCAATTATGAAATTCCTCTGGAAGAATAAAAAACCTAGAATAGCTAAAGCAATCCTCAGTAGAAAGAGCGAAGCAGGGGGTATTACAATACCAGATCTTCAACTCTACTACAAAGCAATAGTAACAAAAATGGCATGGTATTGGTACCAAAATAGACAGGTAGATAAATGGTACAGAATAGAGGACATGGACACAAACCCAAATAAATACAATTTTCTCATACTAGACAAAGGTTCCAACAATATGCAATGGAGAAAAGATAGCCTCTTCAACAAATGGTGCTGGGAAAACTGGAAAACCATACGCAATAGAATGAAATTAAACCCCTATCTCTCACCCTACACAAAACTCAACTCAAAATGGATCAAGGACCTTGGAATCAGACCAGAGACCCTGCATCTTATAGAAGAAAAAGTAGGTACAAATCTTCAACTTGTTGGCTTAGGATCAGACTTCCTTAACAGGACTCCCATAGCACAAGAAATAAAAGCAAGAATCAACAACTGGGATAGATTCAAACTAAAAAGCTTTCTCTCAGCAAAGGAAACTATCAGAAATGTGAAGAGAGAGCCTACAGAGTGGGAGAATATTTTTGCCAACCATACCTCAGATAGAGCGCTAATTTCCAGAATCTATAAAGAACTCAAAAAACTCTACACGAAGAATACAAATAATCCAATCAACAAATGGGCTAAGGAAATGAACAGACACTTCACAGAAGAAGATGTACAAGTAATCAACAGATATATGAAAAAATGTTCAACATCCCTAGTAATAAGAGAAATGCAAATCAAAACTACCCTAAGATTTCATCTCACCCCAATTAGAATGGCGATTATCAAGAACACAAGCAACAATAGGTGTTGGCGAGGATGTGGTGAAAAAGGAACACTCATGCGTTGCTGGTGGGGTTGCAAATTAGTGCAGCCACTCTGGAAAGCAGTGTGGAGATTCCTCAGAAAGCTTGGAATGGAAACACCATTTGACCCAGCTATCCCACTCCTTGGTCTATACCCAAAGGACTTAAAATCAGCATACTACAGAGATACAGCCACATCAATGTTCATTGCTGCTCAATTCACCATAGCCAGATTGTGGAACCAACCTAGATGCCCTTCAGTTGATGAATGGATAAAGAAACTGTGGCATATTTATACAATGGAATATTACTCCGCAATGAAGAATGATAAAATTATGGCATTTGTAGGCAAATGGTCGAAATTGGAGAATATCATGCTAAGTGAGATAAGCCAATCTCAAAAAACTAAAGGACGAATGATCTCGCTGATAAGCGGATGAGGACATATAATGGGGGTGGGAGGGGTTAGTATTAGGTTTAGGGTAAGGTTTAGAGTTAGGCTAAGGAGAGCGGTAAGAATGAAGGAAAGAAGGACTGTATAAAGGGAAAAGGGTGGAGGGGTGGGGGGGAAGGGAAAAAAAAAAGAAACATCATTACCCTATGTAAACGTAAAAAAATAAAAAAAAAATAAAATAAAATAAAATAATAGAAATGATAACAAGAAAGACCCTGTCTTGAGACTTTCATTGATTTGTTTATAATTAGTGTAGTTAGTTTTATTATAGTAATATTGAACTACACAACCCATATTTTCCAAATCATTTAATCTTCACAATGAGTCACTAAGTTGGTTGTGTTATTCTTGGGGAAAAAAGAAAGAAAGAAAGAAAGAAAGAAAGAAAGAAAGAAAGAAAGAAAGAAAGAAAGAAAGAAAGAAAGAAAGAAAGAAAGAGAGAGAGAGAGAGAGAGGAGAGAGAGAGAGAGAGAGAGAGAGAAAGAAAGAAAGAAAGAAAGAAAGAAAAAAAAGAAAGAAAGAAAGAAAGAAAGAAAGAAAAAAAGAAAGAAAGAAAGAAAAAAGAAAGAAAGAAAGAAAGAAAGAAAGAAAGAAAGAAAGAAAGAAAGAAAGAAAGAAAGAAAGAAAGAAAGAAAGAAAGAAAGAAAGGCGGGGAGGGGGGGAGGGAGGGAGAAGAGAGAAAGAGAGAATGGAAGGATGGAAGTAAAAAAGAAAGGAAGGAAGAAAACCTGAAGCTCAGTTACTCATCGTCATATGCTTAGCAAAGGAAATGGGAAAATTTTAACCCAAGTCTGTCTGACTCTTAAACCCAAATAGTTCTTTTGGCAGGTTCATTGTTATGAAGCCAAGTAGAGACTGAATAGGAGGAATGCAATACAATTGTGTGAAGAAGGGGCGTGGCCCAAATTCCTACCCCTATAATTCTTCATAGCACAACTAAGTAAGACAGAGAGAGAGAGAGAGAACCAGAAAGGAAAAAGAAATAAGAATGAATAAAAGGAAATAAATAATCAAATCTCTGGGAAAAGGAGGGCAGACAAGGAATGACAACACAAAGGGCTGGCTAGAAGCCCAGAAAGTCATAAAACAATTGAGAATGAACAAAAGTTCTGAAACTCACACATGGAAGAACAGGGAGCCATCTCTTGAAATCTGAAAATGTTAATTTTAACACAATTAAGAAGTATCACTTTACACAGCATTGAGTGAAATTAAAGAATTTATTATCCCACAAAGATAGTATTGGCTAAAGAATTAAAGGAAACATTTAAATATTTTCATGTCAATTGTTTTGGTGAGGAAATCCAGAGAATTTGGGGTAGGGACAGGAAGGAAAACCCTTAATACTGAGCTCCCCCTGCCCTTCTGCGATTTTCCACCATTTTCTGCCACAGGCAGAGCTCTGGGCAGGTTGGCCCTCAGCCCGCCCTCATTTAGTCTTTTTTGTGTTCATTTGCTAGCATGTGAGAAAAAGAATATGCTGCTCTGGCAAAATCTGTCCTGACAGGGCTTTGGATTCAATTTCCAAACTCTGAAAATAATCTCCCTTTCTTTCTCCCTTAGAGACAAAGTTTGTCCCTTTGAAGGTCATTCACGCAGTGAGGTGTGGGACAGAAATGGTCCAGGGCAAGCTGAACCCCTAGGACAATCCCTAGAGCAGATTCCCTGTAAGCCACAAAGTACTTCCTACTTGAGAATAACTCCTAGATTTCTTGTGTACAAACTTCATCTGTGCCCCTCAATTGTGCCTGTGATGAACAGGTTAAATCTTTCAGTCTCACACTACCATTGGTAGTTCAATAGATTTTTGTTCTCTCTTCATCTCCTGCCCCTCCACTCTAGGGCTAAAGGCTTTAGGTTTAAGTTTCTCTTGAAGAAACAGCCATGCTTCATTTAATTCTATATCAGCCAGACTGCTGTGGATGTCATGCTTCTGATGAGATATTAAATCAAGGTAAACATTAATCCCCCAGGCTGGAGCATCCATGAAGAGAAGAAAAATGTGACTTCACCTCACAGGAGGCATTTCAGCCAGTCCAGACCCTCTACCTTGCCTGCAGACCCCACATCCTCACAGTTAGTTGTAAAATACTACCTCTGGGATATATTAGAAGTCATATTTAATTTGATGGAGAAAATATTTCCACAAATCCTGCCTGAATACAAAAATGCCTTAGTAAAAAACAACCAAAAATTAATAATAAATTTGAACATCAAAACAGAGTACTTCTACTTTCAGCAAAGAAGACCAGTATTATCTATATATTTGCACAATCTGGGTGAGATAAATTGAAATGCAAACTATATGGGCAATCATGTAATTTATTTAAATAACCCCAAAGAGAAAAACTGGTTTGGGAAAAGACAAAGGGAAAAGACCAGTTCAAGACTGCCATTTGCCCTCCATATTTTCATTTTCTCTGATTTCATTCCAATTTACCTAGAAAAATGATGTCAGGTAAGGATAGACTTCAACTTGTTTTTTAAACTATTTTATCAGCACTATCCATTCGATAATTATTCTTAAAATTATTTTATAGTGACATAAAGTATGCTAGCCTACATCTAGGCTTTCCATTCTGTCCTCTGTCCCCCTACTCTGCCCATTGATCCCTATATCACACTGACTTGATTATTGTGGTCTACTTTGTGTTTTATGTTTTACTATCTTGTAGTCCAAGCATCTCTGTTCTGAATAATTTTAAAATATTCATTATTATTCTTTCTCATTTATTCTTCCAGTTAAAAAATCACTTTGTTAAACTCAGAAAAATAACTCTCAATAAGATATTCATGGAAATTAAATAGACTGGAAAAAGAACTAACATATCATCTAGAAATACATCTCCAATAGACAAGGTCTTTCTTAAAATGTTTTCATTCAATATTTGTGAAGGACCCAATCTATGTTTATCAAAACTGGTTGCCAGGGACAGAAACTCAATTTAAGTCATCTTTAAAAGGGGAAGCACTGTGTAAAAGAATTAACCCCAAATTGATTATAATTCTATTTGTAAAACCTAAAACTATAAGGAAAATATAAGAAATATTTTATGCCCTTGAATTTAATAACAGCAACAAAAAAATTAAATTGGACACCAAAAGCATAAAGCATAAAAACAAATGAGATAAACTTCTTCAAAATTAAAAAAGTTCTCTCTTTGAAAGATACTGCTAAGAAAATGAAAAATCAAGTCATAGATGTGGAGTAAATATTTGCAAAGCATAAATTTGATAAGGGACTTGTTATCCAGAATATGTAAAGTATTCTAGTGAAATAAAAGGAAAAACAAACAACACAATAAAAAAAAATGAGCAAAAGATTTGATCTTCACTAAAGATATGTATATCATAAATAAGCAGATGAAAAGAGGCTTAGCATCATTTTTCATTGAAACCACAATGAGATAACTACTGCACACCTATTAGAATTATTCACATTTTCTAAAAAATATAAAAATATCAAATGCTGGTGAGAAAGCAGAGTAGTGGGAGTTCTTATTGCTGGTGGGAATGCAAAATGGTACAATCATTTGTGAATACCCTTTGGAAGATTCTTGTCACTTTAAAAATATATTTGCTGTACAATTCAGCAATCCTACTCTTAGGTATTTACCCAAAAGAAATGTAAGTACCTCTATACAAAAAAACCTGTATGCAATTATTTCTTTTGACTTTTTGTATAATCACCATATCTGGGAACAATTCAAATGTCCATTAACTGGTGAATGGATAAATGAACTGTGATGTATCCAAACAATGAAATACTAGGTAGCAACAAAAATAAACAAAATACTGATATTCAGCAACAACAGTAATACTGATACTTTGTAACAATCTAAATGCATTAAGCTAAGTGAAAGAAGCTATATTCACAAGGCTACCTCCTTTATGATTCTAATTACTGACATTCACAACAAGGCAAAACAATAGGAACAGCAAAATAGATCTTTTTACCTATAGATGGTATAGATGATATAGAAAGGACTAATAACAGAGGAGCATGAAGGAACTTTCTGGGGTGATAAAATATTCTGTATTGATTGTGGTGGTGATTGCACAACTTTTGTGCTCTAACCAAAATGCATGGGACTTTTCACCTAAAGAGGGTGGATTTTATTGCACATAAATAAATCTATGCTGAAAAGGGAAGAGGTATTTATTGATTCATGTACCTGAAAAGTCTGGGTGTTTCCTGTTTTCAGGTAAATCTAGAGATGAGTGTTTAAACAATGTCCTTAGTCGTGTGTTGCTCTCTTACCCTTATTTCTTCCAATGGCTTATTCTTCTTTCCAAGTGGTAGTGCCTACTAGTTGTTTATTGCTACCCTTTTGCAAGGATCTTTACAGATCATAAACTCAAAACAAAATCCTCTCTCTCTTCACCCAACAATAGTTGTCCCCTGATGAAGGGCACTGATTAGCTCTCCTTATTTAATATCTATCCCTAGTCAATCAGTATCTGGACCCTGAGGAATGACATACTCTGACCATCTTGAGTCATCTGCCCACCCCTGTGGCAGGAGAGATAGCCATATCAGAATCACTTGGTATGGTTGTGGAACAGATTCCCAAAAGGAAGGAGAGCCAACCATACAAAATAATGGATGCCCTGACATCCTTATTTGTGATTATTGCATATCATGTTCATCTACTGTTCATGTCCTTCCAACAATACCCAGCCAGCCAAGACTCATTTCTTCAAGCCTTGTTCCAAATAATCTTTACAGCATATTTTTCAGATTTACATCTTGAAATTTTATGATTTCACTGAAAATAAGGCAGCTTCTATGCACATTCTTCTTAACCTCCTGTTATGACTTGGATGTGAGGTGTCCCCCAAAAGCTCACATTTGAGCCAATGCAAGAAGGTTCAAAGGAGAAATGATTGATTGGGTTGTGAGAGTCTTAATCTAATCAGTGAATTGATCCCTGATGGGATTAACTGGGTGGTAACTGGAGGCAGGTGGGGTGTGGCAGGTGGGGAGTGGTTCATTGGGGCTGTAGCTACAGAGTATATATTTTGTTTCTGGAAAATGGAGTCTCTCTCTCTTTGCTTCCTGATCAACAGTGTGAGCTGGTTCCTTCTGCCACACTCTTCCACCATGATGTCCTGCCTCACCTGGAGCCCAGAGGAATGGAGCTGGCCTTCTATGGACTAAGACGTCTGAAACACCTAGCCCTCAAATAAACCCTTCCTCCTCTGCAATTGTTCTGGTGAGATCATTTAGTCACAGCAGCAAAAAAGCTGATTAAAACACCTCCCCCTTTTCCCATAAAACCCCAATCCAGTGATTTCTGGGTTGGAATGACTCTTCCATGCTAAGAGACTGGCTCTTAAGTGTATTGCATTTGACTTTCCAGTTGGTGATCTGACCTACCACTTTGGTGATAACAGACACAGGATGCAACTCTGCTGCCCATACTTGCCTCGTTCTCAATTGACTCACTCAGTAGTTGCCTGATACACAACAAGAAAGGACAAGGTAAGTGAGCTGGACTGACTTGCATAATTAACCTCGCCAAATAAACTTAACCCACGTACAATGCTGCCACAGCCCTCACTGAGCTGCAGCGACTGTTTCTACTGACTGTGGATTCTTTAGACCCCTCAGGAAGCAGATATATTTCTGGAAGAAACCTTAAAGACTACCTACCAAACAATCTAATTTTATGAATGAGAAAATAGAAGCCCTGAGAGTTTCTTGCCTAATAGCTGGGATTAAAGCATGAGCCTCCCTATCTGCTCACCTGTGCCTTTGCCACTCCTTTCTGATGCTTCTGTAAAGATACATTTAGTATCCTAACATCAGACCTAACCTAACCTAACACCTAACCTAACATCAGAGCTTAATAACAGTGTACTATGGAGTTTTGGTAGCTTACCCTTGGGATTGTCTGGCTGACTGAGAGTTGTAGCTTGTCGTTGCTGTTCTGTATTCTGAGATATCACATGTTGTGAGGCTGGGAAAAGATCAAAATTCAAAAAATTGAAGTACATTTTTCTATTCAATGTGTCTTTTTCTTTTTCTTTTTTTCAGTACTGGGGTTTAGACCCAGGGACACTCTACCATTGAAATATATCCCCAGCCCTTTTTATGTTCTTATTTTGAGACAGGATCACTAAATTGCTTAGTCTGGCCTCGAACTTGCAATCTTCCTGCCTCAGCCTCCCAAATCCCTAGGATTACAGTTGTGCAGCAACATGCCTGGCTCAATTCATCTTATGTTTACACCATGGTAAAGTTGAAATAGCATAAATCAAATCATCATAAATTGGGATGGTCTGTAGTAGACTGTAATGTTAGTTTGTTATCCTGGGAGGATACAGAGCATACTGAGCTTTAGATCAGGAAGTTGAATTTAAATCATGGTTCCAAAGGTTGTTAGCCGGATGACATTGACAACTTACTCATTCTTTCCTCACCTACAAAGTGGGGCTATCTCCTTTAGAAGGATACTGTGCAGAATAAATAATATTTTCAAAATATTTAGCATAAGAGCTAGCAGGTAGTCTTTACTTGGTAGAGATTAGTTGTTTGGTCAGTTTGTTCTTTTTATCTATGCCTCAGCCTTAGTCAACAGAAAGGGTGTAGAAGGAGGGGAGAACAGAGAACTTCCCCAACAGTAGCACTAGTAGGACTGAAAAAGATTTCCTATGATGCTACTTAAAGTTTTGTCTCATGAAAATATTCAATAGTGCCATGTAGGACCTCAGGACAGGGGAGAAGTTAACAGTCTCAGGACAAGGAAAGTAACCTTTAGGATTTTGCTAAGTAACACTGAAGATTACTTTAAAATCTTGATCTTTTAAAACCTTGTTATGATACAATGGAGAGAAGGTCAGGTCAAGATTTGGATAGCAGAAAGACAGGGTAGAACAAGAAAGATCAGCCAAAATGACACAGGAATAGAAAGTATAGAGGTATTCTTACATAAGGTAAGAAAAAGAAAAAAGAAGCTGGGGATGTTGAGGAAAGGCATCTTGGGTTCAGGCAGGCAAAGGGTCAACTGTAGGAAATCAGTTGAACAGACAGATGCTCTAGGTCAACACCATGGAAGACACAGTAGTGAGAACAAACAGCAAGAATAAAGAACCAGGGGCTGGGGTTGTAGCTGAGTTGTAGAGTGCTTGCCTAGCCCGTGTGAGGCACTGCGTTCGATTCTCAGCATCACATATAAATAAATAAAATAAAGGTCCATTGACAACTAAAACACTTAAAAAAAAAGAATAAAGAACCAAATTCCATTCCAAGAAGCAGGGACAATAAGATATTGGATCATAAATGGGAGCTACTAATGAGGGACCCAGGTTCTAACAAATGAAATCACCATTGCCACTAAGGCAAGAATTCCACATGTGTCCTGCCAGGACCAGGGCTGAGACAAGGGTACCATCAAGTCCATGACAGGGTAGAGGGGAAAAGATTTTAGGTCAGAATGGGTGGTAAGAAAACAGCACCCTATTTTTGAAGGAAACCCGTCACAGTCTTCAAGTGAGAAAATGCTTTTAAGATCCAGATAAATTGAAATAGAAATAAAGAACAGGGAAATATGATTCCAGAATTTATAAAGATATTTTGGTACACATGCCTGGAGGCATTTAAAAATATGGCCTTATTTTTCAAAACTAAGAAAATAAACTGAATACATTAATGATAAAGAGGAATCATACTAAAATTCAACGGATACACTTACATGTTATCTTCAAGAGTACTCTAAGGTTATTTGGGTGCAAATTTAGTGGATGGGGAGGTATTTTTCAAGTAATTTACAATTTTTTCTACGAAATTCAGAGGTAGAAAACCCTGCAGTCATAAACAGTTTTGGAATTATAAATTGTAAAGATATATAAGGATCATGAAAGGGATATCTTTGTTTTTTGATTATAACACAGTACCTTTGTGTGTG
Organism: Sciurus carolinensis; assembly: GCF_902686445.1. Lineage (NCBI taxonomy): Eukaryota > Metazoa > Chordata > Mammalia > Rodentia > Sciuridae > Sciurus > Sciurus carolinensis. Next base: position 77,496,817 of record NC_062221.1, read on the forward strand.
TGTATGTGTGTGTGTGTGTGTGAGAGAGAGAGAGAGAGAGGGAGAGCAAGCAGAGAGTGGGTAGAGTCAGGAGATATAGTAGCACCCATTCTCCTCAATGTACAGAAATGAGAGCTAATAAAGGAAAGTTGAGAGACTGAATGTAAAGCCAATTGGTAGTTACAGAAATCATTTGCTGTTTTCCAAACTAATTTACACAGGTACTCAAAAACTTTGATTCAGTGACTAATACAAGAGAATGAATAAAAAGATAGCTTAGTCAATCCCTATAGTCATTTTAACCCAAGAAACTCCACCTTTCATGTGTATTATTAATTGAGATTCTCTAGAACATTTTTTTTCCAAAACAAAGAACTCCAATATTTACATCAGAAAAATTGTAAAGGGTTTTTAAATGCACAAGAATAGACTACTGGCTATTCTGTCCAGTACCTCCTCACAGGTTATTTCATTCAAAGAAGCCTGCACCTTTTATTGCCTTTGAGGTAATTTACAAGTTTTTAAGTTATATAATACTTATAGTAAAGCATATCATTCTTGTCCATAAAAAAAGCAAATGATATATTTCTGGTGAAATATGATTTGAGGATATTGACTAATTTTGCATGTCTTATTAAAGTTTTTCTTATTGCCTATATACATGTGTTATTTGACTCATATTGGGAACAATTTTCCTCAATAACAAATGAGTTAGGTAAAAGTCTTCAACATGTTTTAATCTTATGTTTGTATGGAAATCATGATTTTACTTTTAAAAAAATTATCCTTCAAAATTTATAAAACAATGATTGGCAGCTACTGATACAGTGTAAACACCATCACTCACAGCTAAAGAAATTGAAGCCTAAGTGATTGGCCAAAGTAATGGTAAATTGTTAGTTTCCTCACCATACTAAAACCAAAACCTTTCTGCCCAGTATTGACATTGTTCATGTAATCGATGATTAATATTTAAACATGATAAGAAAATTTAAGCTTAATACACAAAGGTTTTCTGGATACCAAAGTATGAAGGTAAAACCAGTTAATTAAATTTTGTCAAATGTTACAAAATTAGCTTTGTCATGTCTGGGAATATGTATAAAATATCTGATATAAACTCAAATAGGACAGGTCTAAACTGGAAACAAATGATTCTTTACCTCCCTAGGGAAGGCCTCTGGAACTCAATAACTCAATGACTCTGCAGGAGTGACTTTCATCCATTTTTCTGCCTAGACAGACATAATGGGTGAGAGTTACATGTGTGACACACTCCTTTGGGTGCAGATATATAAATCTTTATTTAAAGTTTAATAATGTAAGCTTACTTCAAACAACACTCAGAGAGGTAATGAGAAATAAGTCTATATTATTTCTGTAATATGTCTCCCCATTGCACACAAATTCTCTTATTCTGGCTATAACTTCCCTTTCTTCTTCAAAGAGCACATCAGAATGCAAATGAATGGAGTGACTATGAAGGGATTATTCTCAAATACATATTTTAAAAACACAAATCATTCACAGAATTGGGTATTTTACCTATTATGAGAAATAAATGATCTGAACACAATTTACAACCCTGGGACTCAGGGGGTACTTTACTTTCATGGCTGATAATCACTGATTCAAAGAGATAGTAACCCTTCTTTTGAATAAAAGGAACAGAAGTAAGTATACACAATTTTTAAAAAGTAGAAGTAAGAAAAACTTAGGAAGAAAACACTTTGAAGGAGATAATTAGGATTTAAAGAAAATGGATTACTAAGAGAAATGAAGACTTCAAAGTAAAACTGACTTCAATGTAAATTTTAAAATATATGTTGTCTTCTTGTGCTTTCTGATGCAGAAAATCTGTATTCTTTTTACAGTTTGACTTGTGTCTCCCAAAATTTTATATGTTGAGTTCTAGCCCTTAATACCTAACAATGTAGTCCCTTTTGGATATAGGGTCTTTATAGAGGCAGTAAAGTTAAAATTGCATAATTAGTGTGGATTCTAATCCAATATTGCTGGTGTCTCTACAGGAGAAATGTGGATGTACACAAGGAGATGGTGATGATAAAGGCAGAAATTAGGTGCTGCTTCTACAAACCAAGAAACACAAAAGGTTGCCATAGAGATACCAAAAGCTAAGAGAGCGATGTCTTTCTCACAGCCCTTAGAAGGAATCAACCCTGTTGATATTTTGATCTTGAAATTCTAGCATACAGAACTGAGATGGTAAGTTTCTGTTGTTTAAGCCACCCAGTTTATGTTCTCTTGTCAGGGCAGTTCTAGGAAACTAATACAAAAAGGTAGTTGTAGTAGTCCTTAAGAAGATTGGTTCATGTCTACTTGTCAGATAAGATGGCTGTCTCTGCTGAGGGTCTAGAAATCAGAGAGAACTGGAAACTGCAGGTCAGGCAGAGAACCAACTGCTTGACAGTGACTGCCAATTAGCATTACTTCAGTGGAAAAGAAAGAAGGAAAATTAGACATTTTATTATGTATATCCAAATCACATTAAAATAATGAGAGGGTTACCAAGTGCTTCTTGGGTTCAGAATTGTATTTCTGGCATCAAACAGATCATGCAAGGTGGAATACGAGATAAGCCTGAAAAGTCAGGCTCACCCACAGTCTGGTTCTCTCCAAGTCTAAAAAGCTGTCAATAATGTGAGTTCCTGCAGCTTGAATAGTAATTCTTCAGATAAAACAAAACCAAATTAAAATTCATGTTATTTTTAACTGTTTTCTTTAAAAATGTGGCCAAGTTCAACTCTGCAAGCTTGCACAGGTAATGAAAAATAATAACTTTGATTCTTCTTACATGTAAGACCTGATTTTACACCCTGTGTTAGCTTTGTGTCCCTGTGACCAAAATACCTGACAAGAACAACTTAGAGGAGGAAAAGATTATTTTGGCTCATGGTTTCAGATATTTAGTCCATGGTGGGCCCACTGCATTGCTCTGGACCTGAAATGAGGTGGAGTATCATGGCCAAAGGGTGCCCCAGAGGAAAGTTGCTCACTTCATAGCAGCCAGGAAACAAAGAGCAAAGGGAAGGGACTGCTGGAAGATGAATACTTCAAGGGCAAGCCCCCATGACCTACCTCCTCTAGCAATACCCCACCTGCCTCCAGTTACCACTTTATTAGTTCATTCAAACTAGGATGAGCTGATTAGGTCACAGCTCTCAGAATCTGATCATTTCACCTCTGAATGAAAATTTCTGCATTAACACAGGAATTTTGGGGAAATACCTTATATCCAAACCACAATACACCCTACATATAAGTCCTCTTCACACCTTAGAAAGGGGAAGGCCAATAGAATTAACCAGTAGAATTAACAAAATGACGGATTAGAAAAAAAAAATCAAAAGTTTATGAAAGTGCATGTCATTTAAAGAACACAAAATTATCCCTAAGGCTAGAAAGCAGTCTACATCTCAATGATTTTGATCCATTCAGTATTTGACCTTTGGTTTTCTTATATACTGCCAGTGGCATTAAGGAGAGGAAGACTTAAGATTGAAGCAAAAAAAAAATGCATACAACCATCAAAAGTATATGTATCAAGGGAGTACAAGAACCCCTTACACAGTTCATGAAATAAATTGGCATATGTCACATCAGAACATTAGATTAGGTTGATTACACTGAGCTACTATATTGTTATGTGGAAAATTTATACCACCAACCATCCCTCCAGTAATCCCAGGGTCTTCTTTCCCACAGCAGTTCTCTCTTAGCAATAAGATATGGCTACTACCATCTCATATACACCATGATGAGAAACGCTGTGGAAAGTAGCAATAAGGTGCACACTATCCTGCTTTGAAAGTGAATACAGGTGGTTTTCCTGGCAGTCAGCCGCCATAACTGTGGTTATGGAACCTGCATCACAGCACTGGATATATGACATTCTCTTTTCTGGAATGCATCCTACTGCCTTTATATTAGTCCCTAGATCACTATCACTTCTGCTTTTCTTCTTTCTTTGGTCTTTGCTTTTTGCTCTCGTCTACTTAACTGTATTCATTTGCTAAATCACATACTTTATACCTCATATTTCTGGTTCTCCATTGTGAATTGTCCCACCACCTGTCCAGACTGAGTCTTCCTTCTCACCAGGCTCATACTTTGTATACCTTCATCTTTCTTCCTCAGAAAGGACACACTGATGCTAACATTCTTTACCCTCAGTCAAATAATTGGAGTAGATATGTCTGTGTCTTTAAGGGGAAGAAAGTCAAGCCCTTCAAACATTCATAGTCTTATAACTTCATTATCTTAAAAAAAAAAAAGGAATTAGAGGAGTGGGCACAGTGGCACATGCCTGTAATTCAAGTGAGTTGGGAGGCTCAGGCAGGAGAATCACAAGTTCAAAGCCAACCTCGACAATTTAGCCTCGACAATAAGCAACTTAGTAAGATACTGTCTCAAAATAAAAAATAAAAAGGGCTGGGGAGGAAATCAAAAGGACTAGAGAGATATCTCAATGGTTAAGAAACTCTGGGTTCAATTCCTGGTACTCACCGCCCCCCAAAATAAAGAGATATAACATCTTTGCTTACCCATTTCCACCACCTTTTCCCTTACTGTTGATGCTCGGTCACTGTAATATCAAAAGGAAAACCTTGGATTTAAATCTAGACTCTTCCATTTTCTTGCATGATAGAAACGAAGTCTGGGGTAGTCCTTTAACATTTTAGCATGGCTTCCTGTGAAATGGGGTGATTTTCATTAACCCTGCCTATTTCAAAAGCTTGTTGTGAGAGAAGATTACCCCCAAATGCCTGATCTAACTCAAGTTAGAAAAGTTAATGTATTCATGAGACACTAAATATTTTACAGTCTTGCCTGAGAGGAATCCATGAGCAGGAGGTGGGTAAACAAACCACACCTAATCTAAAAAGATCAGAAGAATCTTGGATAAGATAACAGGGGGCAGAATGTGGTGTCAGATTCTGAAATGTTAACAAATAATTGAAACAGATTGTGAGAATAAGATGGTCTGAGGGAAGTTTGAAGAGGATGCCATTTTCCCAAAGCAAATAAAAGCTTCTGCTCATACCACTGTCCCTTTCTGGAATTTTATTCTCACTTTCCTACTGATCCAAATCTTTCCAGCACTCTCTAATAATTCCATACAGCAGTGACCTTTCCTTTTTTCTGACTTTCTGAAGTGCAAACCATCTGTGTCATTAACAAAAGCCTTAATTCACAAGTAAGTGCAAAGTGTCTAGATTTCTATGCATGTTTATATGTTAATAATGTTCAGTAGTATTCTAGGCTTACATGATTTGTACAAGTCCGCAGGGCTGAGTGCTGCATAAGACATATAGTGTCATCTCATTCATCTGCTTATGCATCCTACCCTAAAATGCTTTCAGATGTTTGCTTTCTTTCCTAGAAGTATTGTTATATTCTCTTAGAAAAGTCAATGTTCTAAAATTCTTATAGATTTTGCTAAGCCATTTTCAAAAAGATGACTTTTAAGTCTTCACAGTAATTTTTCTTTCTTTGCTCTGAGCATTTCTTCATAGTCGCTATGTTGGGCTTGCACTCCCTGTAAGGTCAAGCACTGGCTAAATTCTCTTCCCATATACATAGTTGTTTTGGAGAAATGTTTACAACTATTTCAGTTGGATTTCTATGAGTTTCTGTGGGGATGAAATGCCCACTTTGTGACTTTCTGACACTCTGAAAAGACAGAGTTCAGCTGGGCATTGATGGCTTGTGCCTATAATCCAAGAGGTTCCAGAGGTTGAGGCAGGAGGCTGGAGGATTGCAAGTTCAAAGCCAGTCTCAGAAACTTAAGAGAAGCCCTAAGCAACTTAGCAAGACCCTGCCTCAAAATAAAAAATAAATTTTAAAAAGGGGGTCTGGGGATATGGTTCCGTGGTTAAGTACCCTGGATTTAATTCCTGGCGCAAAAAAAAAAAAAAAAAAAAAAAGAGTTCATATGTGCTTTAACCACCACTCTGTCTCTTTTCACAATGGTTTTTTACTTATAGAAACTACATTTACACTCTAATGCAACATTTAGATCCAACCTTCCACCTACCTCATTATTTCCTCCTTTTCTATTGCTACAGGTTTCTGAGTAGATATGAAAAGAGAGGTCTTCACAATAATGTGAATATACTTAAACACTACTGAAATGAACTTGAAAATGATTAAGATGGTAAATTTTATGTTATCTGTTTTTACTACAGGAAAAAAAATTTTAAGTGGCCTTGACTGTGAACAAGGAAAAGCAATAGGGGAGAAGACAGCATGATCGTTACCCTGGAAAGAAGTACATAGGAGTAGGGGGTAGGTGCTCAAGATTTTATGTGAAACAGCTTTTGTGAATCACAGAACAGATGGGGGGCAGGGAGAGTCTTCTTAAGGACTTTCTATTGAGCATATTCAAAGTAAACCATTAATGGTGTCCTTCAATCTATTTCCAAAGAATCTGTAGTTAATGGAAAACCCCATATTCCATCAATGAGTTGATTGTCAGTCATTGTTTCCATTTTCACTGTGAATTTTCACTTTCTTTCTCACCTTCATAGGTGTTTTTGCTGGAAGAAAAGCAAGACCTGTATGCAGAGCCATTTTCAAGGTTTTGTTTTAGAGTATCATTTGAAAGGAAGCTCATTTAACAATATATTTTCTAGTCAATATTCCATTCATGTTTAAAATTTCTTAAGGAAAAGGGAGAACAAGAAAGAAAGTAAGAAAAGAAAGAAAGAGAGAGAAGAGAAACATCAGCCTAATATTAAGTCCCTGAAAATTTTAGGAACCGATTAGAAAGGGAGAAGCAGAAATGAAATATGAAGGTGGGAAGTGAGAGACTTCATTTTCACACATTTTAAGCATAGCCTAATAATGTGGGAACCATCCTGGCAAACTGGTTGCAAAAGGAATTTTTAAAATTATTATTTTTATTATTATTATTATTTGATTCATTTTGCACAAATGGGGTACATCTCTCATTTCTCTGGTTGTACATGAAGTAGATTCTCTGATTGTACACAAAGTAGAAAGAATTTTTATTTAAGGGAAAAATTGTCTTCCATACTGGCCTAATGAGGGGTAGATTGTTCATTAGCATATAGCCAACATTTTGTTATAGTTTCCAGCTGTTCAGGGAACACTAAGAAACAAGAAAACTGAGACTACTCTCTGGAATCATCAAACCGTGTATAAAGCTTATGGATTCCAGAATAAGAAAACCATTCATTCCACAAATATGTACTATATACACAGATCTTAGTATGGTCCCTTAAAGGGGGAAAATAAGGGGCTACTTCAGTGGCATGTGATAACAGAGAATTTCAAAACTCCATCTTACTCCTGAGGCTTTCCTTTCTATTCCCTTTCTTCCCACCATAAGAGGATGCCCCCATGAATACACACCTAAGTTTTTCTCTAATTAACTAGGTATTGCCCTCAGAAGCAGGTAGAGGGAATCCAATCTAAAGATAAGTTGCAGAAGGAAACACTTAATTTACTCTTATTTAACTTGGTTTTACTGCGTTCTTAGTAAATGAATCACCACTCTAGGCCCAGTGAAATGTGCAAAGAACAAGTCATTGTGATATCCCTCAAGGAAACTTTATAGTATGGTGGGAAAACATTTTAGCCAATGAGTCACTGTAGGAAACAAAAATAGGTTAGTTTGAAACTGAACTAAATATGGAAGAAACTCTTATCAGAGTTCAGTCACTAGTTCTCTCCTGTCACTTATAAACTCCTGTTTAGTGGTAAGGATGATCTTAATGAGCTGCTCTAGCTACTGACTACAGAAGAGGCTGCACAGAGGAGTTACATTTAAATTCCATTCCAGCTGCTCCATATATCTTAGTGAAAGCTTAAAGGATGTAGGAAAGTTCACACTGGAAAGGAGGAAATGCCCCTGACATAAGAGAATTGCACCCACGTATCAGTTTTTTGAGAGCATAGACAGCTTAACACACTCATCACTGAGTATAGCAGAATATAGTAAAGGCCTTGCAAGTACACAAAATTAAATGGATGGTCTTATGGAAAAATAAATAAGGACCACTGTCTGAAAATTTGATTTATTTATTTACTCACAATATTAACTGAGGACCTTCTGCATGCCAATCCCCATTTTAAGAACTGGGCATATGTAAGATGAAATATAAGCATACAATCTGAGAACCAAATCAAGACCATCCAAATAGAGCTTCCATATGCTTTGTTAGCTGTATGCCCCACCCTTACAGGGGTGCATCTGATCTAAAGCTGTCTGCCTCTCAATGATTGTGGCCTATTAGTTATTTGACCTTTGGTTTTCTTCCATACTGCCATTTGCATTAAGGATTCTTTAAGGTATTCACTTGAGACTATCTGTGTTATTAGAAACCATTATAATCAGAAAATTAGAATTCATTAAAAAGCAGATAATGTGCTTGCTACTATGATATATGGGACTATATTTATCCTGCAGTATAACATATCTGCTTCATCAGTGCAGGAACAGGACAATCTTTCATCTGGATGAAATAGCCTTGAAAGCTTCGTCACTGCAGTGCAGCAAGAAGCAACTAAAATGGTTCTTCCTAGTCTCTTTCTGCTGATTAAAAAAAAAAAAAAAAAAAAGACTGCACCACCTCCCAAGGGCCTCAATGCAGTTGCTATAGCAACACTATATCTGAGTCAGAACTATTAACAATCACCATGGCAACAAGTGTCTCACTTGCCATTTCCAGAAACTCATTGCATTTGGACTAGAATCATCACACCATGAAAAAGGGGTGGGGTTTTCCTCTCACAGGGACACAGGGATACATTCTCCAAATAACTATCCAAAAATTGTTTTAGATAAAATAAAATTAAAGGAATTATAAAGGAATCATGCTGTCATAAACTTAGTAACCTTTTTTCCTAAAATATTGTAATTTGATAGAATAATGGTAAAATGTTAATAATTCATATGATAGGTTTGTTTTCTCCAATAAGAGCCAATAAAATCTTTGTATATATAAATTTCTTTCCTATTTTATAAATTCCAGTAACTGTATATTTCATTTTTCTTACCTGGCTCATTTTGTCTCTGCTTAATTTCCCTTCTTTCACTCTGTCAGACACCCTCTTGAATATTTAGCAGAGCAGAATTCTGTAGAGATTTGCAGATCACACTTGTCGAGTTAGAAGCAGAAGAAAGGATCACACATATTTCTGCAATTGCACCAAAATGAAATGTGTGGTGCTCTCTGGGAAGTGGTCATAGCGGAACTGAGGGCCATCCTATTCCCTGTCTTTAAACCTAAGACTGTAAAATGATAGAAACAGAAAGTGTTCAGATTTTCAGTCAAGCTATTACCTACACATGTGATTGGATTCTAGAAAAGAGTCAACACACTGCAGCTTGTCTCAGATATGATTGGTTCCTCATGGCTCTCCTATTACTCTTCCTTTCTAGATGTCCCAGAATACCCTTCACTCCCTGATCCTGGTGCCCTTATCAAAGCATGTCATGTCACAAAATGATAGTTTCTTGGGATTTTGGTCCTGGTTCAGAGTTGTGAGGGTCAAATGAGGTGGTTTAGTGGCTTTCAGGATAACTTCTCATATGTATTGACAATAAAAGTTGGCAAAAGTGAAACAAAACATATTTTTCTAAAACAAAAGACAAATTATGTTAAACTTCAGATAGATTTTTTTTTCTTTCCCAGTATCTTGTTTAGTTATAACAAGAATTCTGTGTATGAAATGCCCTTTATTCTGTCAGAGTCCACATCCAGGAGAATGAAGTCAGGCTCCAGGACAAGCAGGGTTTAGTATGGAGAACACAAACTTACCAGGAATATGAGGAAGGCAAAGGAGGGAACCCTTTTCACTGTGAGTCATAGGTTATTTCACTCTTACTGCCTAGTATTTATTTATAAAAGAATTGAAGAAGAGAAAGAGAGAGGCAAAATTAGAGTATCTCTTTGAGTTGGCATGAAAGGAAGTCCTTGGAGAGGCCTCTCCAACCATTGCTGAGAGGTAAGAAAGATTCCCAAGCTCAGCGTGATAGACAGAAAGCTGAGGACTCTCCCGCTGCCAAGGGCAAATGGTTGTTCAGAAATAAAGAAAGAAAGAGCGAGGGAGGGAGGGAGGAATGAAGGAAAGTTGGATGATGGACCCACATCTGAGTGAGGCTCCTATGTTGCTGCCCTGTCTTGGACTACCAGAGAAAAAGTGAACTAAACCTTCCTTTAAGAACTGTGACTTGGAATGCCCACTTTTGCAAAGTTGTCTCTGGAATGCCATAATTTGATTATGAACTGCTTATTTGTTGATTTCTATACACACTTTCCCCCATGTTCTGAGTGAAACCAAGTCAGTTCCCCTCTGGGGAAGAAAGCTGAGGCCCTTATGACATGGTGCAGATAGTCAAGGTAAAAAGATCCACCTGCTTGGCGGACAATTTCAAAGGCTTAGGTTAGGCCCCTATAATCTGACTGGCATTTATATGACTATCTGTGTACCAGACTGTAGGTAAATCATCAAAGCACCAACTTTGGATTCCAGTTGCTCCTCTCTTTACTAACTTTGAGATCATGATCACGGTGTACCATCTTTTTTTTTCTGTCAATGAGACAGTGCTAACAGTAATATTTAAATCACAAAATCATTTTGACAACTAATGAACTAATATACAAATATATCCTAGAATAATGCCTGGCACTCAATGTAACCTTACTACATTATTGTTGATTCAATCTGATTATGTGATTTTGCTTTTTCATTTTTGCCTTAAAGAGTATTAACTTTTTTATTTAAACTTTTTTTATTAACTTTTTTCATTCACCTCTTCATTCATTCAATGATTGTTTCTGAGAGGCAGAGATAAGATATAGATCTTCCCTTATAGGAGTTATAATTTACCTAAGTTAAAAAGACCAGCAGGGAAGGGAAGGCCTTGCAAATGATATTTGTTCCAGAACTGAACAAGAGATTTTCCCAACTGGATGAAGGGACCATGCATTTATTTTCTAGTGTGGACTGCTCTCCTACTCTAACACCATTCTTAATAGGTAAATATACCCTTGTGCTTTTTTATTTCATTTGTGAGGCTGTAGTATAGGTTGTCCCAATACTGCCATTAAAATTGCCTAGTATAAAGTGTGTGTTACTCTTGGCTATAAAAATAAAAGTTCCCTATAGACTGGAACTTGGCAAACATTGTTTGATTAAGTTGGGCTATTTTTATTTTATGCTCAAAGGGAGGCAACATGCCCTAGTGAATCAAGCTGTTCTTAAGTTAAAAGACTAGACTTCCCATTCCAACCCTGACATTAAAGAGTTATATTTGGAAATTTCCTCCATTTTCCCCTATTTGAAAATAAAAATGGAGAATAGTTTCTGTCTCCTATATTTTATCATAATGAAGGTAGTAATTGGGTTAAATGATATAATGAACTCTAATTCTTTCACATGCTACCTCAGAATGGGAACCTGGAAATGCCAGTTCTACTGCTTTCTAATTCCACAGAATAAAAGCAAGTAAATATGATCAATCTAGTCTGACTTAGCCACATGCAATTAGACCTACAGGTGTCTGAGATGAAACCTTCTGGGAAATGGTCTATTCCAAAACCATTCAGACGTGTTTGTCCACAACAAGAGAACAAGTGGATGGAGGGGTACTCATCCCCTGAGCTCCCACTCAAACATGTTGTTTTGCTACTTGGGTATCCCCATTGATTTTCACAAATTTGTTCCTCACAGTAATTTACAACTTGAGGAAAGAAATTGCTTTGTGATACACTCTGGCTTCCATTGCTACTTTCAAGGAAGCTAAGGGAAAGTAACAAACACAAAACTCTTCTCTTTCCCACTTCCTTAGAGACACACACACACACACAAAGCTGAAAATCAGCTGCTCCACTGGCTGTAGGAAGCAGGGAAATGGCAGGTCTAGCCTGGGCTATGAAGTCCTGTGAAATCATCTGGATACTCAAAGTATGCAATAATTCTCAAGGAACTTTTCCTTTCCTGGTCTGTCTAACTTGAAGATTAATCTTCTTTCTCACAGAATGTTCAAGTCTGTTTGTCTGGTAACCTCTGCAAAAAGGTTATGTGCTCTCTGTGGGTAGAACCTGTACTTTTTGTTTGTTTCTCTTTTTGCTAAGACAAATTATTTGTACATCTTAGTTAACAAATGTTTTGATTTTAATTTTCTGTAGAGACAAAAAAAATTATGAAATGCTCCCTGGATGCTGCTAAGATATGGCAAGGAAATCCATTCTCCCTGGCCACCATGAGTGCAATTTTCTTTGCAATCTTGCCTACTAAGTATAGACAGTGCTTAGGTATAGACTAAATCAAGATCCCACTAGTAATTTTGTCTTATGTTTAGGAGCCTTGTTTGGAACCCAAAATGCATGTGACTCAATTCTATCCTAATCAATCAAACTGTAACAAGACATAGTACAGAAAGACCTAGAAACATGGGCAAGAACCACTATTTTAAGAAATTAACATTATCCCTGTGATTGAGAGTCTAAATGTTATTGCATATTCAGATCAACCCTGTTACTTCCAAGGATTCACTCCAGATGTAATTATCCCTCTGACACTCTGCTTTTATTATAAATAGTCACTCTTATCCTTTCAGATAAAATAAAATGGTTAATCTGAGAACTGTATTTTGGGGAAGCAACTGGAGAACATACGTGATCATAAACAGATAGTCAAGAACTAAGTGACTCTCAATGGTCTCAAAAGAATCTCAGTAGAGGTCTTATGTTGGGATGAGTAGACTTTCTTTTTGCCATGAGAGTAATTAATCAAATTTAGTGCACATGTTCACTACTTTGGCTGTCCTGGAACAGTAAGAAAAACAATCAGGCAGAAAGAAGCTTCAGGGAAGCCCAGGTTTCCATTCAGGTCAAATAGGTAGCTGAATTCACCAGTCCACCAAAATTGCACCTATTTCTACTCCTCATATATCAAGAAGCTTTAAAGAATGGGAAAAAATATTGGGTACCTCCAAAACAGTAAATATCCACTATAAGCATCACCCCCTTTCTCTTTTGCTATCAAGGCATTTTTTAGATCAATTCTCTCCAAGTCTATTAGCTGCAAATAGAAAAAGTGAGAAATTATGTGTGCCTGCTGCTTAGAACCTTTCTAATGAACTTATCCCATCAGTCAGCCTAATTTTTCCAGTATATTACATCAATATAAATGTCTAAAATAAATATTCTGCCTATTCTCCTCTGTCCCTATGTAGCACAGCATGCAATCCAGGTGCTCAGTGTAGCACCATTTTGCAACATTGATACTATCCCCACCTGATTTGCTTGGAATAAAATGATATTGGCAGCTTTTAATATTTTCCTAGCTTAAAAAGGGAAAAAAATTCTGTAGTATTAACATTCAGTTGAGTTGGAATAAGCAGCTAACGCAATTGGCTGTGCAAGGTTTATAATGTCTAAACTCCCACCAAGCTGCTATCATCTCTCCATATGTCTCCTGGTCATCAGGAGCCAAGTTTAGGATTTGTAAAATTCAGGGCAATGCCTTTTTTGGTCATGGTACCTGTAAGTGAACAAATGATGACAATGACCTACTATTTACCAAATCAGCATGTTTTGTATCTGTCATCCAAAAACCACCCAAGAGAGCCAGGACAGCACTTGCCTTCATACAAGCCTTTAAAAGTAAGATTCTACATGTTCATGTTCTGTTTTTTCCTCTCTAATATTTATGCATTAGAATATGATAGCATAATGTATATTTACCCTGATTACTAGGTCATTTTCACTTCCCAGCTATTTGGCTGATAATTGCTACTCACTGTGTTGCCTAAATTCTAAATGAGCAACACACTAATGCTGATGAAAGTTCTATGTGCCATTTTAGCACTGTGCCAGGAAAAGAAGCTGGGCCTCAGGGTGCCAACTGCAAAGGATTATTCTGTACTGACCAAACCTTGAGCCCTCGGTTTTTCATCTGACATTTCAGAAGTTGTAGCTGGAGTTATATATTTAAATAATAGAAATAATTATGATTGTGGTTCGGTTATGCTGTTGGTTAGCCATCAGACTCAGTCCAAAATATCCTGAGTTATCTGTCTTAATTGATTCTCTACAATGAATACACAGTCTGAATAATTGCCAACTTTTTTCTATGCTATAAATTTATAAGCCAAAAGTTTGGTTGTCTTTCATGCTGGTTTTAAATCAGTTCAGACATCTGTTCCAGCTATAAGAACACACTGCTACTCTTTAAGATGTGGCATTTCCTGCCCAGTAAAAAAACCCTTTGAAAAAGTATTCCTCCTAAACTCCAGTTTTAGATGCATCGTATCTGCAACTTTGTGGGCTTAGGCAAAAAGAGGAATATAAAAGCTGAGGATGTCATGCCTGGCTATGTTTCCTGAGGTTTGGGGTGAAGATCAGTAACAGCACTGCCACGACCTAATGAGCTTCATCTGCTACTGACTTCAGGCAAGTGGATGTTCAGACTAGGTTTGCAAAGTCAAGGGGCATGAAGTCAGGCACTAAGGAGGTGAAGTGGAGAGATGAATTCAGGTGCCCTCCACAGATAAAGCTACATGCTCACCTGTTCTGCAGCCTTACCTTGCCAGTAAGGTACAGAGTGCTATACTGACAAAGAGGCATAGTATAAAAGTAGGTGGGAGAGTGGGACAAGTCAGGCTTGGTATTATGAAAGTCTGTTCAAGGTAGGCTACAGGATGGATAATTAGTCCCAATGTTTTCCCCATGAGTTTGCAATTTAAATGAGGCAGACAGTGCTGGGAATTAATTACAGGTGTTCCAGCAAAACCAACAGGGGAGTGTGGTACTTTTTGATTGTGGATATAGAGTTACTATAGTAACAAGAAAAATTAAATATAAAATTTTTAAAGTCACAGGAATAAATAAGAAATAATAAACAGTTCTGTTTGTTTGTTTGTTTGTGGTATGAGGATTAAACCCAGGGCACTCTATCATGGAGCTACATCCTCCTAAATGCCCAGGCTGGCCTTGAACTTGTGATCCTCCTACTCAGCCCTCAGAGTAGCTGGGATTACAGGAGAGTGCCATGATACCCAGCTAACAATTAAAGAGCGTCATAAATTTTAGAATAAGTGTCATATCACATATGCCATTTAGAAAATTAAAAACAATGAATACCACTACATATAGCAACAAAATCCACAACACTATGTTTTATAATTTCCTCATTTTGTCCATTTTTTTTAACCTTTCCAAGTCATTCTTTTCACAGCATTGTCTTTCCTTGATATGAAGACTGTACTGATAAGATAACATCTGCCACCATTCACTCTTCTTAGGTTCCAAATATTTCTGGTGGAACTAGGTTTGATCCTTTGTTTGCTTTGTTGGTGATGGTTAGTTTGAAACTTCATGGAAAGATAACTGGGCTCAAGTATGACCATCTGATTTTCTGTTCCCTTCTTAGAAACTAAGCAAGATATTACACTTCCCTGGGTCTTAGCATTTTCCTTTGTGTAATAATTTATTCTTTTTCCTCTGACTTACAGCTCATAAGTCACAATTTAAAAGTCCATTTCCTCATTTTTGCGCAGACATCCAACTGGGACAGCTCTCCACAAATAAGTAGCAGCACTTCCCAAATTCATACCTGAATCTCTGATACACTAAATCTAGAAAATATATAGGATATGGCAATGCCAGCATGCACTGCTACCCAGATCCTTTCCAGATCCCTCTAAGGATTGCATCTTCCAAGATGGGATATTCCTATAATAATTCCTATTTTGATGTTCAGTTGATTTCTGAATACTTATCTCAGAATGTATGTAGGACTGCTAGGAAATTGTGGTGTCAATTAAAACACCACAAAGGAGCAGCATCCCACAGTGCATGAAATAATTTGGATATATGACAGGCACAAGTCCTGGTGATTGATGGGTATCTTTCTTCAGGTCTTCTCTGCTCTTTTACCATCATGTTGTTTGTTCATTTGTTGGTCATTTTCTCCTCAGTCTGACTACATCTGGATTATAGGTAGTAGAGAGTGATCCTACACACAATCTTAAAGATGTCTGGCAGTGTTGGTTTATGGTCGAGCTGTGTTTTGGGCCTTTCCTCTGTACTCAGCATTTTACAATCAAATTAGGAGATACAGTATTTTAATTAACAAGCAAATGTCTTGACTATTCTCCCAGAGGAAATGTTTTAACCACTGTTTTTTGTCCTTCCATACCTGAATCCACAATATCAGAATTCATAATATGAGAGCAACTCTGTCCATGCCCTCCTCCATGATTCCTAGACAGTATAGCTAGGAGGTGCTCTTGCAATGGAGTCTATGGCAAATAAAAGAACAGAGAAGACACTGAAAACTGTCCAAAGATTCCTAGTGTAGCACCTACCCTAAATTCCTGGTTCCCTCTTTTATAATATCTGGATTCCCTGGCCACAGATTTTCTTGTCTAAAAGAGAAATTTTAAAACAGTAGAAGCAGAGTATAAAGTCACGATATATATGCAGAAGACAAGGTTGATGGTGGCAGTGAGCCAGCACAGGATGAACCCTTGTGAGCACTTCTGTCTTTCCCTGAGTAGCGGAAAGAGTTCAATCACATTCATCAAAGATTAAAGTACTGTGAGCTGCCCCTCCAGAGCACTTGGGAAGAGTCATTGCCTTCTTCTCTCTCATCCTGAAGCAGCTTAAGTTTTTCCATCCATCTATTAATTTTCTACATCTGGTACAGTTTCTCCATCTTTTCACCAGGGCCCCTCTTAAAAAGTCATTGGTCATTTAGAGATTTTCATTTCTTTTTCTCTGAAGAAGCTTTGGGATGCTTGAGGGGCAGGAAGAGGAGAGAATAGGGACAATCTGCAAAATATGTGAAGATAAATTTTATTTTCAGAACCCTAGTTTCCTGCTCTGTACATTGGATCTGTAGATCTGGTTTTGAAAATTAAATAGAATGACTTGTGAGAGAAACCTAAGAAAGCATGAGTCTGGATCAGGTTAAACTCAATTCAACAAGTATTGATTGACTGCCTAGGATGTGCTATCACAGGGTTAGCAGGCTAAAAGGCAGGAAACCTACAGAGAGGAGTGTGATTACAGCTTTTTCATCTGTTAATCTTGTTGGTATCTGTTCTACCTGAATTTTGACTAACAACTTAAATCATGAATTGTAGGAAGTTTTTGTGGGAAGTTTTGGCCTTCATAGTATCTTTTTCCCTGCCCCTAGTAATACTAATTTTCCTCTAGAAGCATCCCTTTTCACTTTAAATCCAAGTCATTCAGATGAAGTTGACTCCATCTCCAATAACAGGGGAGGAAGAGGCACTAGCTAAGGTGGTCAGAGCATCACTTTTCCCTGGCTACCATGAATGGCTCCGGAACCAGTGCTTGATATTCCAGAAAATCTGAGCTAACTCTGAGACTGTTTTCCAGCATCACAGATGAGAAATATTTGTTCTGCAATACATATTTTAAAGGTAAGAGATTAAGGGTCTGAAGCTGCTAGCAATTATATTGCCACTAAAAGAAAGCCTACCCAAGAAAAGACTTAACCCAGAAAAACACAGAGCCCAGTCCTGAAAGAGAAAACCCTGAAGACGTTGAGTCCTTCAATACAGCTCTTCCTGAAGTCTTTCCTCTGGAAATTCCCAGTTAGTTGAGCAAATAAATTCCCTCTTTTTTATTAACCCAGCTTGAGTTGGTCTTATTTTTATTTGCAACTCAAAGATTCCTGACAAACTTATCCTATTTGATGAACAGGATGATTTTGGTAAATAGAACAAACACCCAAAAGACTAATTTCCCCTTCTTTAACCTTTAGCTAAGTGAAAGAAAATGCAATAATTAAGAAATCATATTTATGATTTCTATGTATAATTTTACACATATGTAGTTTATCTACCTACCGATTGCCTTACCAATGAGGAACCACAAAGATAATGTATAGGGTCAATTATTAGTTTGGAGTGAGGGGAAGACTCTTTATAAAACCATTGATCAAGTATGTATGTTCATAGGGAGTGAAGATGAATATTAAGGCATGATTATTAATTGGCACATTCATTAATGGTATTTTTGAACCTCTCTTGCCTGGCATTTTCTAGTAACATAATCATATGTGAACATTTACCCTCCTTAATGCAAGGAATTAATCAGATTCTTTAAAAAGATCAGCAATTCTGCTTACTTCATCTAAAAGATCCTGGACAAATATAAACCTCCTATCATAGTAGCATAGAGAACACAATTTTACTAAATACACTGTTTTTTAGAGTGTTCACTATGTGCCAGCCACCTTAGCAAGAGCTTGATATGCCAGACATTTTACAGAAACTTCACAAGACCCTATTATGAATCCCATTATGATGTGGATCTAGAATGTCCCTGAAAGGTTCATGTGTTGAAGGTTTGGTCCTCGATGAAGAAATGTTCAGAGGTGGGACTTTGAGGAAGTGATTATATCATGAGAGCTCTGACCTCAAGAATGAATTAATCCATTGACAGCTAAATGGACTACTGGAAGGAGGCGAAAACTGTAGATAGGAGGGGTATGGATAGAAGAAGTAGGTCACGGGGGATGTGTCCTTGGGGACCATATCTTGTCCTGGCCCCTTTCTGTCTTCCTCACTTGGAGAGGCTACCATGAGCAAATCCATTTTCCTCTGACACATCCTGCCACCATGAGGTTTCTGCCTGTGAACTGACTGTGAGCTGAAATCTCTGAAACTGTGATCCAAAATAAATGTCGGGTACAGTGACATATGTCAGTAATTCCAGCAGCTTGGGACCCTAAGGCAGGATTGCAAGTTCAAAGCCAGCCTCAGCAACTTAGCAAAGCCCTAGGCAACTTAGCAAGACCCTGTCTCAAAATAAAATAAGTATATAAAAATAAAAATGGGATGGATATATGGCTCACTGGTTAAGCATCCCTGGGTTTAATCCCTGGCAATAAAATAAAATAAAATATAAAATAAAATAAAATCTTCTTCCCTTAAGCTGTTTATGTCAGGCATTTTGGTCATGCACCATTGTAATTATACAACTGAGCTTCCTGCAAATGATGCGCTTACCAAATTTCAATTAGAAATGAAGACTTAGACTTGAAATTATGTTCATATGATCCCAAACTTTGTGAACTCAACCACTATGTTACTTCTTAGCTCATCCTCTTCTCACCTTTCCACCCCTCACCCACCGTTATGCTTGTCACCTAAGCTCAACAGAATGAGCCAACTGATTCAAGTCAGTTTCCTGAGGCTCTAGCCCTGCCCACCCCCACACTGCCTCTGCTCACCTCGGTGCTAGGATTCCCACTGCCCAGGCTTCAATGACTGAATCCATCTCAGGAAGAATTATCCAAGGAGACTCAGTTTCTGTCTGGGAAAAGGAAAGAGAGCATGAGGGAAGTCATCAAGTCCTTTCTAACAACATGTACTAATATCAGCTCATCCTCCTCCTCTTTAAATCAACTCCTTGTTGGGTATGGTGATGTTCACCTGTAATCCTAGTGACTCTGGAGGCTTAGGCAGGAAGATCTCAAGTTCAAGGCTGGCCTCAGCAAACCAGCAAGACCCAGTATTAAAATAAAAATAAAAAGAAATAGGGATGTAGCTCAGTGCTCCTGGGTTCAATCCCCAGTACCAAAAGCAAACAAAACAACAACAACCACAACTCCTCTTCTAAAACTGGCACCAAATTTCAATTTATTGGAATAGTTCTTTTAAATACAGTATCTACTAAGATGCTAAAATCTTTGGATTTCTCCTTCAAGATCACACCTTTGTCTTTCTAATCCTGCTACAATATGTATTGTATTAACTGCTCTCCTTAGGGAATGATAAACTCCTCTACTCAGTTTCTCTGTCTCTGCTTTCTCCCTCTCTGATCCCACCTGGAGAATAACTTAAAACACTCTTTTTATCCTATTACTTACCAGTTCAATGAATTTCATCTGTTCCCACTGTTTACTTAATAAGTTTAAGACTATTTTTTTCTTTCTGGGTGCTGGGGATTGAACCCAGGGCCTTGTGCTTACAAGGCAAGCACTCTACCAACTGAGCTATCTCCCCAGCCCCAGTTTAAGACGTCTTAACATAATTTCTAAGGATTTACATAAACTGGTCTCTGCTTACTTTCTTCCTCTGTATTTCCCTATGCTTTTGATTGCTGGACCCTGGACTCAGCTTGCTTTCTAAATTCCAAGATCCCGTTGAATTGTTTACTCTGCATGAGATACACTTCCCCTTCGTTCCACCCACAGTGATCCTATTTCACCCTTAAAGACAAGGTTATATTCCATTTCTTCTGACACACTAACAAGAAATTACTCCTCCACATCTGAATATCCAAAGAGGTTACTAACATTACTACTTCCTTGGTATCCATCCCATACTGGTTTCTACTGCTGTGACATGACTTGGTGTTTTATCCTTCCTGACAAGTATGGGCTTTTAAGAGCAGGACTCACAAATTACACATTTTTATGCCCCATTAGAACACTTGACCTAGTGCCTTGGCTATAAGGAATACTGACTGAATAAATGAAAATATATGAAATAGGCAAAAAACTATGGTAGTCAGAATTCCAAGACAGTCCCCAAAGATTTTTGTGTCCTGGTATTCCTGTTCTTGTATAGTTCCCTCCTACACTGAATAAAAAGTAAGAGGTTGTGGAAATGATAGAATGTGATTTCCTAGGTGAAGTCATAAAAGATATTGTGGCAGTGCAATCCTGAAAGTGGTTTAGACAGTGTAGAACTGAGGCCATCTGCCAATAGCCAGCTCTAACTTGTCTATTACCTCAAAGAGCTGTATTGGAAGTGGATCCTTCAGCTCCAGTTAAAACGTCAGATGAAGGCACACTAACTAAAATCTTCTAAGAGACCCAAACCAGAATCATCCACTTAGAAGTTATATGAGATAATATATGATTATTATAGTTTTAAGACCCTAAATTTTAGGGTCATAGTAATAACTCTGAATGTAAGCATAAGAAAGTCTAAACACTTACACTGCACTTTAGGAGAAAGTGAAGACAAAATGAAGTAAAAAGAAAAAAAGGACTTCAAAAATTTGAATGCCTGAGTTATGAGTGCAAGATTTTTCTTTTGCTAGAAGACTTATTAAAAGATTGTTTTGTGTCTCCAGGTCTCTGTGCATGTTGCTGATTTGTGAGCCATAATTTCTAGGCATTTTTGTAATCTTGATGATCAAGCATACAATTAATATTATTAAAGATCATTTGTTTTACAGTCGCATGTGTTAGAATGTGTTCTAAAATCTCTTTAATAACCCTAGGATCCAGACACTCTTATTATTCCCATTTCACAGAAGAGACTGTGGAGCCTACAGAAATTAAATAACTTGCTTGAGATTTCATAGGTGGTAGTTGGCAGAGCTGGTTTCACATACAGACAGCCTGGATTTATAGCCAGATTCTGAATCACTATGCTATACGAGATAGTGTGCTTCCTTTAAGAACATTATATACAACATTTCACAGAAATCATTTCAAGCATTAAGTATTTAAAATTAGTGACTATTATTAACTAATAGAGTTGAGCCAGCAACCCTTATTTGGTTACAAGATGGTCTTACTGTGCTACCTTTGATAGGTAAAATTGTGAGGTAAAGTTGAGAGGCTGCCTCATTCTGAACACCCTCAAGAGAGACACTTAAAGTCTTGAGTGTATTTATCTCCAGCCTAAAGGGATTTGAAGCATCCTTTGATTCAAGTTGGGTGCATCAGCTATGTTTGAATCCAGACAGCAATTGTTGATTTTCTAAATACAATAAAATCCATTTTACTCTTTTGTTGAAGTCTAGAAGAAAATAGCAAATAGAAAGTGGAGTGTAATTTCAGACATATTTTCAGTCTATTTTGGACAAATGCTGTTCAATATTCTAAGGAAGATATGAAAATCTACAAGACCCTGTCCTTAAGGAACTTAAAACTTTCCTCATCTTTTCTCCATTTCCACTCTCAACTGTTCAAATTATGTACCTCTTTATAACTTTTCCCACACCCAAACATGTGCAAATAGAAGTATACATATACAGTGTTTTGTGATGACTAGCATCATTTGCTTTATAAAAATGGGATTTCAAACACCACATATTTCTCCTCAACTGAAGATTTTTCCTTAACAATTATTATAGTTTGTATGTAAGGTGTCCCCCAAAAGTTCCTGTGTTAATGCAAGATTATTCAGAGGTAAAATGATTGGACTGTAAGAGCTGTAACCTAATCAGTCCATCTTGATTGACGAACTCACTGGGTGGTAACGTAGGTAGGTGGGGCTGGCTGCAGGAGGTAGGTCACTGGGAGCTTGCCCTATGACGGTGCATCTTCCCTTTGGCCCCTTTTCCTTCCCCACTTCTGCTTTTTTGCTGCCACATGGGGAGCAGCTCACCTCCACCATTCCTTTACACCATTGTGTTCTTCCCCATCTTGGGCTTAGAGAAGAGAATTGGTCACCTATGAACTGAGACCTCTGATAGCAGGAACCCAAATAAACTTATCATTCTTAGTCATTCTTGGCAGTTATTTTAGACACAGTGACAAAGCTAACTAAAACAATAACATATCATACAAATTCCACTAGATCAATAGATAAAAGTGTTAATGTATTTCTCATAACAGCTGCATGATGGTCAAAAATTATCCATTAGTTTATTCTCCCTTTCCTCTATTGATGGTCATTCAATTCTCTGTACAAATATTTACTACTACAAAAAAAATCACAGTTTAACAAGCTTGTATATGTGGCCTATATTATACTTTTCTCTTTCTGAAGGAAGAATCCCCATAATTGGGTCACTGGATCATGAATATATATTTAAAATTTTTAACATAAATTTCTAGATTATTTTTCATAGAAAATTTACAGCACTTCATATTCTCAAATATCAAAGCAATTAAGAGGATGTCACCTTCCCTGTATCCTTGCCAGCAATAGATCTTCTAATTCTATAGTTTTTGCTAACACAAGAAGCAGAAAAAGATATCTTCACGTTGCTCTAGTTTTGTTTTCCCATTAATATGGTCAAGCATTTTTGCAAAAGTTTACAGACCACTTAGATTTTTCTCTTTTAACAAGTATGTATTGCTATCCTTTATTCCTTTTTATTTATGTTTTTATTTTTTTTATTTTTTAACAAGATGTGGAAACTAACTATTTTGACATATTCTTTGTCATTTTACTCTCAGTTATTTCCAGTCAATCCTTGGGTTTTTTATTTTGTGTAATATGACACCATCCACTTTTATTTTTATGTAGTCAAATACATCTTTTTTTCCCCCTTTATTGTTTTTGAGCTTGATTTCTAGGAAGGTTCTTGTAAACCCAAAATTATTTTCCGAATTTTCTTCAAATATTTTGTTACTTTATTTAGGTCATATGTCTTTTCTTCCAGTATGAAGGAAGTCATTTTCCATTATCTTCTAGCTTTCAAAGTTAGAGATGGGAGTTTCATGCTAGTCTTAATTTCCCTTTTAGTAAACTAGAGTCTTGAGTGTTGTTTGTATGTGCTGGGAGTGTAGTTTGGTTTGGTTTTTAACTGTCTGAAAACTTGAATAATTTTCTCTTTATCATTGTAATTTAATAATTCCACCAAAGGGGCTATGGATGTAACTCAATGGTAGAGTGTTTGCCTGCCATTCACAATGCCCTGGGTTCAATCTCTAGTACCCCCTCTAAAAAAAAAAAATCTACCAAAAATCTACTGAAATGTATATAGGTCTATATCTACTTCCATTATTCCTACCTGGGCTTCAATAAACACTTCCAATTTACAAACTTAAAAAAAAAAAAAAAAAAAAAAACCTACTACTTTTTAAGTTTTCAATTCTTCTCCATAAGTTTCTTCCCTTAGATCTTCTAACCCCCTTGTCTCTCAGCTTTGTACTCACAATTTCTCCCTCTGTTGAAATAGATGTTCTACTGGATCTTCCCAGTCATGAAACTCAGTTTTAATAACTAACCATCTTCTACTCCTCCTCTTTCTTTTTGTAGTCAATAATGTTTCAATTCCAAAAACATTGTTTGAAGTCTTGCCACATCTCTTTTGAGAGTTGTATTATCTTCCGGCCTAAAAGCATCCTTGAACTCTTACATCTACCTCAGTGGAAGTTATTTATAATAGATGCTCATCTAGGAAACCCTCTCTGCCTCTCTCTAGTGAGGATTATTTTCTGCTTTGTGGTGTTATACACTTTCAACAGCCACACAGATCAAGCTGTTCAATCTCTCACCCCAGGACCAACCACAAAGTGGAGGCTTAGTTTAGATTCAGAAGCAAGAAAATACCACCATGTTATGTAATCATGTCAAAGTTATCTCTCATGGTCCATTTTTTCCCAAAAGGAGTATGTTGCATCAATGTTCATAGCAGCTCAATTCATAATAGCTAGATTATGGAACCAACCTAGATGCCCTTCAACAGATGAATGGATAAAGAAACTGTGGTATATGTACACAATGGAATATTATTCAGTCATAAAGAATAAGAATATTACAGGATTTGCAAATAAATGGGCGGAATTGGAGAATATCATGCTAAGTGAAATAAGCCAATCCCAAAAAACCAAAGGCCGAATGTTTTCCCTGATAAGTGGATGATGATATATAATGGGGGTGAGGGTGGGTGGGGAGTGAGAAAAGAATGGAGGAACTTTAGATTATGTGGAAGGAAATGAGAAGGAGGTGGGGTATGAAAAATGGTGGAATGAGACAGACATCATTACCCTATGTACGTGTATGATTACATGAATGGTATGAATCTACATGGTGTACAACCATATAAATGAATTGATGTACCCCATTTGTGTACAATGAACCAAAATGCAGTCTGTAAAAAATAATTAATTAATTAATTAATTAAAAATTTTTAAAAAGGAGTATGTTGCAAGGTAGTTTTAATGTTTAAAGAAAATTTATCATTATTTCAATGTGAATTTTGGAACTCAAGGATTCTAAAAGGTTATAAATGTTAATAGTGAATAAAGAATTTTATTTAGTATCTAGATCTTACTCAGTGGAATGTAGGAAGCATAGTCAAGTCACTGTGGCATATACATAATGAATTAATGTCACTAGTTCAGGTTATTGCTCAAACTGATCCTTTTCAACTTTTAAAATATTCTAACTAAATGAGAAAACAAAATTAAAACAAAAGATGACATTTAAAGATAAAGAAACAAAAAAAGAATTATCAACCTTTATCTTCACATTGTTGTTTTGGAGAATTTTATTTTCTTTTTGAAAGTAGTCTCTAACAACAAGGATGAATTGGGATTCAAAAGAAAAGAAAAAAAAATGAAAGAAAATATTTCAACCTGCAAAGATTTTATAGTCCCTGCGGTAGAGGAAATCATCCTTGGCTTTGGTGTCTACCATTATTCCAGTAACAATAAGAGCACTAACTAAACTGCAGAGTACCTTATCTCCCAGTATGCTAAGAAACCAATTATGTTAAATAATATTGCCTGAAGGGATTTTCAGAGTTGCTGGAGAAAGATCAATGCAATAACCTAAGACCTTAAGTGTCAATATTTAGGAAGCACACAATTTTCCAAAATAAAGTTTTATTGAATATTATTTTTTTAAAGCACAGATTAAACCATTAACATTTTACAATAACATTTATATTGTTATCCTTTGGTGAGAAGCACTTGAAAAATACAGGAGGACAAGTAATAAAGTATAAATACCAAATATTTACTGAAATAATATTTCAGGGAAAACATAAGGCTCTTATCAGATCAATCCAAAGGGACTTATCTAACTGACTACAACCTTTAATATAACTATCAATCAGATGGGTTGGATATTCAGTGTCTCCATTTCCCATACACTGCAAAATGCTACACGTTTCTCTGACTCACATAAATAATAAATTGCCTTTTGTACAAAGATGAGACTTTATTGTTCAATCCCTTAATCAAATGGAAGTACCAAATGGAAAACTATATCCCTAGGCAAGAAAGGAATGGGCTTCAGGAGATAGGGAATTTAAAACAAAATTAATGTTGTAAAATAACAAAGAAAATATTGAAACAATTTTCATAAAAATAATATCTAAATAACTTAGCATTTTTAAGGGATCCTGTCAAGAAATAATGATCTGTTTGAAACATGTGTGCAGAAATCACCACAGGCAGCATTTCTTCAAAGGAAGGAGAAAATCTTGATCTAGTCCCGGCAATAACCCTTATGGTGAAAATGCTGGATTCTATTTTACATTCTGCCACTGACATTGCTGTGAGGACTGGAACTACACACTGTGCCTGTTAATGGGTCCCAAGTATTTTCCATTCAAGACTTTTCAAAATTCTCCATTGAATATATGTCATGACAAGCCTGGGTAAAGCCAGAAACAAAAATTCTTTAATAGCAGAGTTTTCTAATGAATATGGCCCATTTCTTGTATTTTTATTGTGTCAAGAATATCATAAAATCTCTAGGGGAGAAAGAGGCCTCTTTAAGGAGCTTCTTGCTTGATGGAAACCTTCCTTTACTCCCTACTTTCCTCTGCACCCTCAAATGGGAGATGGACTGATCAAATTAGAGTACATGCCTTGGGTCTCCCTTCCAAGAACTGAAATTTTCATCAGCAATTAGACAAGGGCTTCAGGTTTCTTTTCAGACATTACTGTGCCAGAAATTTGAAAATATAAGGTAAGGCACAAGTAAATATATTCTCATCAACTTCACTGAAGCATTGAGGCAAAGGTCTTTTCAACATTGTATTCTCAATAGCATGTGAGGTCAAATTTGTAATTTGCAAGCCCAAGTTTTAGGTGGGAGGTGAAATTAAAACAAGTGGACTTTCTAGCCTCTTTAGTTATAGGTCATTAACTTACACTTTGTAAAGGACTTCAGAATCCAGATAAATCCACCACAGTTTAGGTCCAAAGCACCAGAAATAACTTTATGTTACTTTTTATCCTCTTTTAGGTAAATATATCTTGGAGTCTTTCTAGGTGAGGATCTGGTTGTAGATACTCTGGGTCTCTTGAGTAAATACTATCACAAGGCTATCTCAGTAGCCAAAAGGCATAGTCATTAGCATAGACATTTTGATGAATTTTGTTGCTACAAAAAAATAAGTGAAATAAGCCAAACCCAAAAAAACCAAAGGCCAAATGTTTTCTCTGATATATGGATGCTAACTCACAATAAGTCGGGAGCAGATAGGGAAGAATAGAGGTACTTTATATTAGATAGAGGGGAGCAAAGGGAGAGGAAGAAATGATAGTAGAGTGAAACAGACATTATTACGTCATGTACATACATGACTGCATGACTGATGTGATCCTGCAATATGTATAATCATAAAAATGAGTAATTAACTCCATTTATGTATGATCTATCAAATGTATAAATGCACTCTATTATCATGTACAACTAATTAAAACAAATAAAATTAAATTAAAAATATATATACTACACTGTCAATATTTAAACAAATACAAATCCTCTAAGAGTCATGGGTTGCATCTGCTATTGTCTTAGCAATGATTGGGGAACCATTCCCTCTTTGCACCTTGTGCAGGAAGTGTAGACTCCCAGTTGGCATTATGGCTGAGGCCATAAGAATTTAAAGGACTTTCAAGTGTTATAAATTAGCAAGAGCTCAAAGGTCTGCTTTACCATTAGTGTCTGGATTCGCTCCTGAGAACTTCTGGACATCCAGTGTCTTCTGCCAGCTTGAGGTAACTTCCAAGCACCTTTTTAGTTCTAAATTGTGCCAATATTTTCACATATTCTCAGAGTAATTTAAACTCTTTAAGGCATCCTCAAACCTGTCTTGATCTTTTGAGAGCCAGCATTTCATGGATAACTCCAACCAGAATAATTTTCTGAGTTAGTCATGAGCTACATGTGCATTACCGTGCATTTCTTTTCTATATACATGCTACCCTACCAGCTACCACCACCAGCTGTGCAGATGTTGCTTCTTGTCTTCAGTTATGGACCTTTGATGAGTTTGGGGTTATTGAATTCTCTGTAATACTTGTACTTATCACCAGGTTTAAGTATTAAAATTTTTCCACAAAGGAAGACATGTTGTCATGTTCTTTTGTCAGTTGGTGATTCAGGATGTTAATTTTCTCTCTGTGAGGTACACAGGGAGAAGATTTGCCTTAGTTACCATGTTTAACAAAAATGTTAATTGTATACTGTGAACTGAAGTAATATTCTCTCTCAAGGAAATTATTTCACATCTTGTTTAGTCCTTTCTACTTCTTTCCTAAAGGATTCTGTAGCAGCACATCATATCAAATAAATCATTCCAAAAAGGGACACATAACAACTATTAGATAGGTCCTGCTGGAAGAGGAAGGAGAAACTCTAAGAAGACTGTTAGGCAGTTATGATCCAGGTACTATTATTATGGCAACTCTATAGGTACATGGAGATATTCCCCTGGCATAGTTTGAGTGTTGCTGGTAAAGTGTTTATAGATTCTTCCTCATCATAATCATCATCATCATCATGAAGCATTGCTATCAACCATATGTGAATTATTTCAATGTCCCTATATCAGGAATAGTGATTAGAGTCAGTGAGACAGAATTATTTGCCAAGAAAGTTTCAAAGCAGAAGAAATGAAATGTAAATTTTTTCTACATATCTCAACATCTGCTTCCAAAATTTAAGATGTCTTCTAGGAACATGCTAATAAAATATCCCTTTCTCTATCTTATCAACTAACACTCTCACACAACAATCTGGAGTTCTTCATCTTCCCACAAAGAAGTCACTCATCCTTTGCCACATTCTCCCCTCTCATTGCCTCCAACACAATCTGTATTGTGCAAGTAATATTCCATATATTGATCTGAAACACTCTATTCTCTTTCTGTGCTATTCAATCTATATGAATTGCAACCAATACACAATGATTTCAATATGGTTCCCAATCTGTCATACATGAGCCATTTTATTAAACATTCACAGTAAATGGAAGAATGGAAGCATTAAGTATGGAGTAATAACAATCATTGTTCTTTGGTTCCTTATGTTGTGACTGATGGACATAGATAAATTAGCATTCCAGAGTGAACTTTGGTTCATTGGATCATTTTGTAGAGCATATAACCACAGGTCAGCTTGCTGTACCTCTCGCTTTGCTCTTACACTCTAGACTTTTCAGGAAGGCTTTTTGCTGGCTTTGATGTACACTCCTTTCTGATTTAATTGCCATTGCTCAGTCATTCTAATGAAATGTTCCAAGTGGACAAAAGATTTGTGAAACTGATACCTTAATGCCAAAATGATTATTGTACAACTTTACCACTTTTTATCTCTTAAAGTCAATTGTTAAATAAAGTAGATGCAAGTCTATATATTGACACCCATATTTACAAACTCACAGGTTTTTTGTATTATTTATTCAAGAAGCAATTGTTGAGCATCTGTTGGGCATACTAGAACAGTGTCATCAGTCCTAAGTCATACTCTTTTAAAAGTTCAGATTGTTTTCAGCATAATGACATCTGAACAATTCACTAGATGATACCTGAAGGGAAAATAGAGAAAAGCAAAACTTTTTCATTATTCTGATAGCTGGAATCATGTAATATAAAATAAAACAATCCTGAAGAATGTATATTTCCATATATTATGATGTTGACACATTCAATTGTATGCTGAGATATATAAGAACAAATACAGAAAAAAAATGGAGAGATTTTCCTGCTTTCACATAAGCCATTCAGATAGCTCAGTCTGAAAGGCTGTGTGTGTCGGTGCGAGATAATCCTGCCCTCTTCCTTCTTCTCTCCTGCTTCTCCGGGGAAATGAGTCACACCTGGTTGCTGCCCTTGATATGATGTCTGATGTTCTGAATTCCCATCAGCTCTGCACAGCCAGGATGATGTCAGCACAGTTGACATTGTTAGATTCCTGCTCTGTTTACATCAACTCCCTGTCGCTCAGGCGTCAGATGAGTGTGGAGAAGGGGAAAAGGCATCATCTTAGCAACCAAGCCCACATATCCAGAATCCAGAAATGACATATGGCACTTAGCATTTGGGATTTCCAGTGTTTCCCAGAATTTTAGCCAGATTAAAGCACTGTTTTTCAGTTGCAAAGAAATTTCTTATCTTCCCATAAAGATATATGTGCTTTCACATCATTTCAGATTAAATGTTTATCAGTAAGCTACATTTTAACAAAACACTCATCTCATCATTCCTTAATTCTTCTGAGATATCCTTATTTACTGTGTAGAAATAATCTTCCTTGTGGCACTTTTGTCATCTTTCAGTAGACAAAAGTCAAAGGTGTGAATAATATAAATAAGCAGCAAGCAAATTAGATGGAAAATAAATGATTTGCTAGTACTAATAATAATAATAGTCTTTCACTATTTCTTTTTTCTTTTCCTTTTTTTTTTTTTTTTTTTTTTTTTTGCTATACTATACCCATTAAACAAAAAATATAACAACTCACTTAGACATTCAGTCATAGGGGGAAGGGAGAGGGGTAGATTTTAGGGAAAAGACCTAAGAGAGTAATTTAGAAACTGGTACAGTAAAAGACCTGCTAGTACCACGCCACCATGTCATGTCAGAAACCCCAACAGTGGAAACTTAACATCTACTTTTCTTGGAGGTTATTGTGGGTAACTTAACAGCTTCATATAAATGCTACCAGTTCTTTGACAGTTCTCTTACTTATTCTTCCCACAAACACTTCTGGGTAGGATCTCTGCCTTCATGATACTTGGAGTGAAGTGGAAGAAAAGTAAGTAAGCAGACACCAAAGTAATAAGTGATAAATGCTCTCAAGAGAAGTAGAGTCAGGATGCTAAGAACAGGGAAAATGAAATACCAGCTCAGTCTGGATCTCTGACAGACTGAGGGGGGGAAGTCCTCAGGGATGGCTTCTTTGAGGCTTCATAGTTCTTTTCTCAATTGTAAAATGCAAATGGTAAATTTAAGTCTTGACACTTTTTGTCCATGAAACATAACTAAAAATTTTAACAAGTAATTTCATCCAGTCCAGACAGTTCATTTATCTCCTGGCTTGCCAGAGTTATCCTGAGTATCCACATTCTACAAAATGAGAAATGGATATTCATTTGGCCTCCCATGGCAGAGAAAGGAGTAGAGCTCAGTGAGCTCTTTCTAAATCTCAAGCTCAAATGGATATAGGCTGATGGTATGGTAATATAAATAACACCATTTAATTCTCACTCCCTCCAGCAGATTATCTTTGTATTCTAACTACTTATTTACTTGTCCCTTTACTGTTAAGGTTTAGATATGAGGAATCCCTTAAAAGTTAACATGTGAGACAATACAAAATTTTTCAGAGGTGAAATTTATTAGATTATGGGAGGTTTAAATGAAATAGAGAATTAATCCACTGATGTGGATTAAGTAGGTGGTAACTGCAAGCAGATAAGATGTGGCTGGGAGAAGTAGGTCACTGCAGGCATACCTATGGGTTTTATATGTTGTCCTTAGTGATTGGAGCTCTCTCTCTGCTTCCTGGTTGCCATATCCTGAGCTGCATCCCTCCATTATGCCCTTCTCTCATGATTTTCTTACTTATGAGCCCAGAGGTTGGAGCTGTCTAACAGTGGACAGAACCTCTGAAATTATGAGCCAAATAAACTTTTTCTCCTCTGAGTTATTCATGTTGGGTATTTAGTACCAGAAGTGGGGTCATTACTATTACTAAAATGACTATGTGGTTCAGAAGCCTTTGGATCTGGTTTGTGAGGGAAAAAAACTTGAAACTTTCAGAGATGCAAATTGGAAAACCTTAAGAATTTTATAAGCAAAGCTTAGTGGATGATTTTGATGGGAGTTCAGAAAACCAGAATGCTGATAGGACTGTGGACAGTAAAGACTGGGCTCATGAAATTTCAGAGGAGGAGGACTCTGTTGGAAATTGGACTAGAGACATTCATGTTATTTTCTGGCAAAGAAATTGTCTATATTTTGTTTGTGTCCTGAGAATTTTTCTAAGGATAAATTTAAAGGTGATATACTAATTAATCTGTTGGAGGAAATTTCAAGGCAGTGGCATGAATATTGTTGGCAGCTTTTAGTCAGATTTACTATGACAATAAGGAGCAGAAAACAAAAGAAGAAATATTTGAAAAACTTGCAGTTTGATCATTAATGTGCATGTAAAACTAGGGCTAAGGAAGTTATTGTTGTTAAAAACACCATAACCACTAAAGAACTGCTAAGTACTCTACACAGAGATAATAAGAATGACTTGTAGGTACCTTAGGAGTTGGCAAGATCACACCCATCTCAGGCTCAGTGATGTAAAGTAAAAATTCCTTTGAGAAGAGACCATCAGAGCAACCTGCTTGCATGGGGGGGTGGGGGGAGGCTAGGAAGTTGTTCATTTGGTTTTTGTTTTTGTTTTCTTAAAACATGTTCAACTGCTCAGGCACCATATCCATGGTCCCAGGAAGCTTGGCTAGTGTTTGAATTGGTAGCAGACCTTGGCATCAACCATGTGGTGCTGGTTCTGCCAAAATGCAGGATGTTGAGTTAAGGTGTCACAAAGACTTCCACCAGGATTTCAAAGGAAGGCTTTGGAGAGTACAGCAGGGTCAGAGTCCCTGGAGGCTGCCCCTGAAAGGGTGATGCATGAAGATGTGAGAAGGAAGCTAAAGGTGCAATGCAGACTCCTGAGAATAAGAGATGCCAATAATGTGGGATATCTGCTAAGAAAAGTTACAGAAATCAAGCAGAAACAAACGAAGAGAGAGACCATTTTGGCTGCAATAAGTAAGCACCCTACTTTCCTACAGTTACCACCCAGTTAAGTCACATCAGTGGATTAATCCACCAAATAGGTTACACTTTCCATAATCTAATCATTTCACCTTTCAAAATTTTTCCATTGTTCCCTGCATGAGCTTTTAGTGAACACATCATATCCAAACTATAACATTAATTCCCTAGTCCCCAAAATCTCATGCACATATCACATTGCAAAATTCATTTAGTCCATTTTAAGAGTCCCCATAGTCTTAAGAGTTGTAGTATTACCCAAATTCTGAGTCCAAAATTTCATCTGAGACTCAAAGCAAACTCATGGATGCTTTCCCTTGTAAAGATAAAAAACAATTCACATATATCCACTGTATGATAGCACAGAGTAAATATTTCATTCCACAAGGAATAAATAGGGGCATAGAAAGAAAGATGGGACCAAAGATCAAAATCTTCCTGGGCAAACAAATTCTGTAGCTCCATGTAAAGTATCTGGAGTACCTAGCATTGTGATGTTCTCTACAAAGGGCCTGTTTATTCCCTCCCTGTCCACTGTCAAGGCCACTGAAGAAGTAGGTCACTGGGGAGTGTGTCTTTGGAGGTTATATTTTGTCCCTAGTGAGTGAAGTCCTCTCTCTCTCTGCTTCCTAGTTGCCATGTCCTGAGCTGCTTCCCTCCACTGGAACCTCTGAAATGATAAAATTTTCCTCCTCTAAGTTGTTCTTATTTGGTATTTTGGTCACTGTTAAAGAAAAAACTGACTTAAATTCACCTTTAAGAAATAAAGTATTTTGAAAGTATATTTTTTTCTTGCTTACCCTATAGCTTTTCCCTGTTAACCCTGCAATCTTATCTATCACCTAGAATAAAGCAAGTGCTCACTAAATACTTCTGGTGAAAGAATATTTTGTTTTTTCATTTCCAGGTTTTCATCCTATCTTTATAGTATAGATAAGTGCTTCTTAATCTTTTTCATATACTAATCCACAACAAAAAATCATAATATTTGGAAGGCATTCCGGGATAAATGGGGGAAGACTGCTTCACACTATAGGCTTTAGCCCAAAACCCCACCTGACTCCCCAAACTCCTAATTCCATACCAGTAGAGTTTAGGGAACCAGTAATATGGCATATCTGAAACTCAAAGATTTATTACTTGAATGACTCATTACTCATGACAAACTCTTTTGATTTATAGAAATCAAAAAGGAAGAGTAGGTTTTTTCCACTTCGCTTTTTGTTACTGATCTTTTCCTTACCAAGGTTTTACAGTGTATTTCCTTTTAAATTTCAGTTCAGAAAACATCATTCTTAGCACATTCGCATATTGCTGATAAGCATGTAAAATGGCACAGCCATTGAGGAAGTTATTGTATTCTAAAATTTCAGTTTGGGAAGATATAAGATGTTATGGTATAGATATAAGGTGTCCCCCAAAAGCTCATGTGTGAGACAACACAAGAAAATGTAGAGGTGAAATGATTGGGCTGAAAGAGCCTTAACCTAAATAATGGATTAATGCACTTGAATGGATTAACTAGGTAGTAACTGTGGATAGGTGGGTGTGCTTGGAGGAGGGAAGTCACTGGGGGCATGTCTTTGGGGTTTATATTTTATCCCTGATGAGCAGAGCTCTTGCTCTGCTTCCTAATTAACATATCCTGAGCTGTTCTGCTCTACCACACTCTTCTGCCATGATGTTTTGCCTTACTTGGGCCCAGAGCAATGAAGCCAGTCAATAATGGACTGAGACATCTGAAACCATGAGCAACAAATAAATTTTAACTTCCTTAAAATTGTTATCAGGTCTTTTGGTCACAGCAGTGAAAAAGGTGACTAAAACACAAAAGTTCTAGAAATGAATAGTGATAATAGTAGCAGAACAATGTAAAGGGACTTAATGCACATCCATACACTTTAAAATGTTTTAAAAGATAGATTGATATTACATGTGTTACCATAATGAAAAGTTTATTTTTTATATGGAATCCAAAACATGAATAATGATAAAAATTAGTACTGTAACTATTTGTGAAGTGATTAATGAGACGCTTGGATGCATTGTTGATTTGTCCAGACATCTTAGAAAGGCACTTTGTTTCTCATCTTGTAGAGATTTTTCAATAATTGTTCGTTAGTCCACCCCTATTCTCCAACTAATCATTACCACCACCAGTATCTGTGGTCCCTACTAATCCACACATTATGAAATTCTCAAGTCATTTCAGAATGGACCTCAACTTGACTTCTTTGTCATAAGCCCAGACTCATATACTTTTCCATTCTCACTCTTGCCTTAAATTTTTAATAAAATGTGATTGATTAACATTTAAATGCCAACACAACAGCCTTGATCGACCTGCACTTACATTGATCAATGCTTCTAAGAAATGCAAAGCTCTAGTCCCTTAAAGATGGAACATAGCTTTGGACTGACGGATTTTCATGGTGTGCCTAGCATTAGATTAACACTTTTCTTATGATGTGCCTACACAGCATTAACACAGACTTTAACAGGACTCTAATGACCTATTTATTCTCTTGTTCATTCACTCCCTGCCTTACCAAGATAACAACTTCACACTAGTTGTTTTTCTCTCGCCCAGCTTCTATACCTCCTTTCTAACCTTCATCTTAGACTCTTAATTTAGAGCTCCATTTCTCATTCTTGGATAAGAAAATAAAATAGAGGACAGGTTAAGGACATAGTCTTCTGGGGAGTGAGCATAGTGTAGAAACTGACCAAGAAAATATGTATAATTTGCAGAAATGGAGAATGCTAT
Organism: Sciurus carolinensis; assembly: GCF_902686445.1. Classification (NCBI taxonomy): domain Eukaryota; kingdom Metazoa; phylum Chordata; class Mammalia; order Rodentia; family Sciuridae; genus Sciurus; species Sciurus carolinensis. The sequence continues at coordinate 77,532,308 of NC_062221.1, forward strand.
GATCAATCCAAGAAAAAAAGTCAGAAGCCTGATTACCCAAGCTTAAGAACGAAATTTAGCAGTTTAATCTCTTGAAGACACAAGAACAACTTGGAACTTATACTTCAGTGCCCTCATCACTGCAAGTTAAACCCTTGTCAAACTGGTTGGCACATATTAGTCCTTCTAGAACCTCACAACACCACCTTCTAAATCAGTAAGTGATACCAGTCCCTGGCAGTAAGTGACTTTGTAGAGGGAAATGCAGGTAAGGAAAGCATTGATTACATTATTTTCTACTTCAATGAGACCTGTCCCCGAGGGATTAGGAAACGTTCCCTAGAAGAATCAATATCTGCATCGAATAGTAAAGACAAGTAGAAGAGGAAAAGGAAATTTTGGATTTTGTCTTGGGGCAATAGGGAGGTACAAAAATGTTTTAAGCAACAAAGGGATATGATCAGATTTGTATTTTAGAAAGATCTGTATTTTAGAGATGATATCGGCCTATAGGCATAAAAAGAAAATATAATAAGATTTATTTTTTTCAATTTCAAAATCTTGGGTTAAGTTTTAAAGGATAAAATTTCAGTCATGGAGAAGCCCTAAAGGTTCATTGGGTCCCAAAATCAATGACAATCTGTAACCATAAGAAATTTCAAACTTGAAATGACCCCAAACTGGACTTGGCCTGTATCCAAAGCATTGGGCCAGTTTCCAGTGGGGCTCTTTTTTCAGACTACCTCTGGAAATCCTTTCCTGTATGTTCCAGAGATGCATTAAACTCAATGTGCTCCAAAACCCAATGACTTTTGTCTGTCTCCTCTCTCTCCTTGATCATAGTTTTGCATTCTGTATTATTTATTTTAGTAAATGGCATTAACTTTCTTAAACACCATTAAAAGTAGAAACCTTTGCTCTCCTGGATTTCTCTTTTTTTTAACCATCCATCTGCTCATATGTCCTACCTTCATTTCATTTCCTGAATACCTCCTAAAATCTCTTTTTTTCCTGTGACTTCATTGATCATGCCATAATCCAGGCCCTGTCATTATTTACTTTGACTATTAAAATAGCTGCTGCCAGACCTCATTGTATCACATCTCTCTATATGTAATTCCCCCTTGCACTGTTGCTCCACTGAACTTTTTCATGAGAAAAATATGATCATGTCACTCTCCAGTTTAAACCCCTGCAATGACTGAAACAAATTAAAACCTAACTCCTTCATATAAGTTCATGTGGCTCTTGACCTCTTGGCCAAGCTATCTTTTTAGCACACCATCTCTTGTCACACCCAACCTTGGTATGTCAGCCCTAGTCACCATCCTGATGGACAAACTTTAACCAAAACATCAAACTCCATTTTCAATGTCATTTTCCCTGATATTAAACAAAATCAGTCACTTTCTTGCTCTGTGCTCCTGTAACACTTGATATATTTGACTTTAACTTTATCCCTTTGGACTGTAATTTTTCACTCACATGTCTTCCTCATTCCCTCTTAATTCTAAGTCTTAATTCTACTTCCATTGCTTCCAGGATGGGTCTTATGAATTTCAAAATTCAAATTGCATGCAAAATTACGTGTGTAAATGAGGACATGCACAAGTAGGCAAATGGGTCCACAACCTCAAAAAAGTTAAATATCATTACTGCCCTAGACTGTGTGCTTTTATAGGGCACAGAACATATTTTGTCTTTCTTTGTATAACCAGTGTATTGAAGAGTCTGATCTCAGTATGGCATAAACATGAAACAGTTTTATTTTTCTCTAATCCTTACTTTGAACTATGTTCTGTCAAATATGCTTTCCTGCTCTTTAATGACATCTCAGACAGATCTCATAACTTCTCCATCTCTTTTAGTTATTAAAAAGACCAGTTTATATGTTTGGCTCTTGGTTCAAACAATTCAATTCTAAAAAGACACCTTTGAAACAATCAGGGAGTTTGAATATGGATTACTATTAAAGACTATCCTGAAATATTATTTGGCATAATAAAATTGTCACAATATCATTTTATGGGCCTAAGCATTAGAGATCTATGCTAAAGTATTGTCTTATCTTTTTAGATAAGAACTATATACTATCTTGAGTTTGATTCAAAATACTTCAGACAAAAAGTGGGAGAAAGAGATTAAGCAAGATTGACAAAATGTTGACAGTTATCTAAGCTGGGGGAATGGATATATGGGTATTCTTAATAAAATCCTTTCCTTTTTTTTGTGTGTGTATATTTGAAATTTTTTCTAACAAAGCATATTCTTCTAAACTCATTCTGGTACAGTCTAAAATGCTGTTCTCACTCATATCTAATGGAATGTTGATAAATGTTTAACAACCAGCTCTAAAGAAAAATTAAAAAAAGAAAGAAAACAAATTTAAAAGCCCTGCTTTTCAGCATTTGCCAATTTTCATATTGTAAATGAATTTTTTGTGTCAATTCCTACCATGACCAATTTCAAGCTAACCAGTATGAAGCTAATGGATGCAGAGCTGGGAAAGAGATGTGCATGAGCACACTGTTACATAGCATTTCTACCACACATATACAGTAGATTTAAATGGTAGCATAGATTAATTAAGAAATGATGAACTTTGAGTATTTTTGCCTTTGTTTGAAGAAAACTTGTTTATTTGTTTGTCATAATTTATTTTTAATAATGGTTATATAACAAGTGATATGTAAGTTTCCTGAAATTTTAACAATATTTTCCTCTGAACAGGAACAAATCAGCTCCAGAGAACCACTGCAACGTGGCCCATTTCTTCAACTACCTAATGCAGCAAAATTGGAAAACCATAGCACTAACCTCAAAAGGCACAACCCCACTCCTTAATCATTACTCTGAACACACCCAGCTCCTCTTACAAAGGCACAACCAACAAGGAAAGGGAGAGACAAATAAATTACATCTCTCCTTCTGTCGCTATCCCTTCATGCTACTCTAAATCCTTGATGCAAGTTTGCCTCTTGAGTGATATCCCATTCATGCCCTGACTTCTTTAACCCTGTGTTTGCCTCAAAATAGTTATGCACCCAACTCTACAATATTTAATAAGTGCTTCAAACACTCATAAAGGCAACACTTGATTTTCCATGAATCGTATTTTGAATCAAGAGGATAAGAGAAACTTTTTATTCCTAGTAAACACTGTTAGGGTATTGATAACTAATTACTGAGTGCCCTCTTGGCTTAAGCTTAAGTATAATATGTCCCTTCATTATTTAAAACCACTTTAAAAATTTAAGTATCCAACATGCTGGTAGTTACATTTGTCTTTTCTATATTCTAAATCACATGACTTCAATTTAACAATGATAAACCATAATATGTATTTTAACATCCTCACTGAGATGATTGAATTTATTTGGACTACATTCGTGTACATTTTGGCTAGGAGGAACAGACACAAGAGAGTAATTTTAGCACAGAATTTTATGATAACCAGAACAAAGAAAATTACTAATCAGTATATACTGCACCTATAATCTTTGCTCAGCCAAAAAAGAACAAATTTACATAGATTTCCAAGGTTCAAATCAATTCTGAGATTGTACTCCTTACCACATGATTTATAAAACAGATGACTCCTTCATGTAAGTAATATACTGAACTACCAGAGTGTCAGACTAATAATACTGGAAGGAAAGTAAATAGTATTATATATAGATGATTCCTTAATGCCAAAGAATTTGGAATTTCACACACACTCACGTGCTAATATTTATTTGACCCTTACTAAGTACTTGAGTCCTTTGTATAAATATTATTTAATACCCATTTTTCAGATAAGGAAATCAAGATTAAGTAGGTTTTAGAAATTTGGAAAAAGCCTGGATGCAAATAGAATCTATCTGATCCCAAAGCCTGGGGTCTTTGCCCAAAATCGCAGTGTTCCAAACGTGGAGCTTCACCTAGTACTAGTGACTCTAACGATCTTTCCACCACAACCGGCACCATCTCAAAGTCCACATTAGATCATATTTAAAGTTTCACTGATGCAAATCCAGAAGGGAGAAAAATAAGCACTGATATCCATAAAAATTGAATCCTGGTAAAAATCTCACTCTACCATCTATCAGATTCTCCTATACAAACATGATAATGTTATTTTGAGTCCAGTGATTCTTGCTTGTTTTTATTACCACGTGTTGGAAGATATCTATAAATTAATATATAACATGCAGGAGTGGAGGAGGAAAAAAGAACAGTTTCTTACCATCCTGTGTTCATGACTGGGGCCCCTATAACAAGAGACAGATTTATAAGAGGAGAGCATAAAGAGCATACAAATTTATTTATTATTAATATTATTATTTATTTTTTACTTAGGAGCCTTCATAAGGAAATGGGAACCTGAAGAAATGGATAAGGCTGTGTATTTTTTATGCTGCGGTTAATGAAGACTGAGATTGTGGAGGAATATGACCAAACAAAAAGGATATGCCCTAATCATAAAAAACAGAGGGACATTTAACAAGACCTATGTGTTAAGGCCTCTGTCTCTGGCTCCTTTCCTCCATGTAGAGGGAAGATATCTCTCACATGTGGGTTTTATGTCCTACTCCAGGAAGAGGTCAGAAAATCCTCACTAGGTTTCATAGCCTACTTCAGGAAGAAGAGCAGGGTGAAGGGTGAGATGGTATTTTTGATGCTGCTGTTTTCTCAAATGCCAAGGTTCCATATCTTGGAAAGTATACCTGAACTATTACAGGTCAAGAGAATCTGTTAGCCTTTCCAGCCTCCCGTCTTTACCTCTGGTTCACTGCTGAAGACTCAGCACCTAGAATGGTGTCTGAATCTTAGTAAGAGCTCAAGAAATGCATCCACTGTACATAACCACTTCAAAAAGGGGGGATTTTGAGCACAGCAAGCTATCTTAGTGTTCTCTCTTGTACTGATTTCAAAAAAAAAAAAAAACAGTTTTTCATGAAAGAGATGATGTTCATGAAGTAAAATGATGAACTGCATTACAGAAGTGAAGAATCTATCTGAGGTTGAACTGGAAGGCACACAAAAGTAAAAGCAGATTTCCTTCTCATGAACAGTCTTTCGTTGCTACTTATTATTTTTGGGCCAAGATTATTTGAAATATTACTGAAGAATGAAGTTAGGCTGCAGTACAATAGTTATCCGTTCATTGAGAAATCTCCAGAGGCTTCTAACAAGCATACACAGTAATTTTTGGTTCATTTTGTTGGATATTTATTTTTGACAGAGACTTTTAAGATGTGTGCTCTTTTCTTTAGCAATTATTAAACTAGAAAATATTTAAATTAGCATATCTGTTACATCTGAGTGGGACAATTGCTACAACTGCTTGGTATTCCAGCCTCATTGACGGGCAGGAAGGATCTCAGAGACTGACTTTAAGAAAGAACTTCATTAAAACAAAAGAAACAATTCAAAAAATTGACAAAACAAAAAGTTGGTTCTTTGAGATAGTAAACAAAATAGACAAACCCTTAGCCACACTAACAAAGAGAAGGAGAGAGAAAACTCAAATTACTACAATTCGTGATAAAAAAGGAAATATCATGACAGACACCACTGAGATACGTAACAAAAAGAGAAGCTACTTTGAAAATCTGTATTCCAACATACGGAAGACATTGACAAATTTCTAGAGACATATGCTCCTCCCAAACTGAACCAGGAGGACACACACAATTTAAACAGATCAATATCAAGCAATGAAATAGAAGAAGCCATTAAAAATCTATCATCCAAGAAAAGCCCAGGACCAGACGGATTCTCAGCCGAGTTCTACAAGACCTTCAAAGAAGAACTCATTCCAATACTTCTCAAAGTATTCCAGGAAATACAAAAGGAGGGTACCCTACCAAACTCATTCTATGAAGCTAATATCACCCTCATACCCAAACCAGGAAAAGACACATCAAGGAAAGAAAATTTTAGACCAATATCCTTGATGAATATAGATGCAAAGATCCTTAACAAAATATTGGCAAACTATATCCAAAAACATATTAAGAAAATCGTGCACCACGATCAAGTGGGGTTCATCCCTGGAATGCAAGGATGGCTTAACATCCGTAAATCAATAAACGTAATCCATCATCTCAATAGACTTAAGGATAAGAATCATATGGTTATTTCAATTGACGCAGAAAAAGCGTTCCACAAAATACAACACCCCTTCATGCTCAAAATACTAGAAAAAATAGGGATAGTAGGAACATACCCGAACATTGTAAAGGCTATTTATGCTAAGCCCATGGCCAACATCATTCTTAATGGAGAAAAACTGAAACCATTCCCTTTAAAAATGGGAACAAGACAGAGATGCCCTCTTTCACCATTTCTATTCAACATTGTCCTCGAAACTCTAGCCAGAGCAATTAGACAGACTAAAGAAATTAAAGGGATACAAATAGGAAAAGAGGAACTTAAGCTGTCACTATTTGCTGATGACATGATTCTCTATTTAGAGGATCCAAAAAACTCCACCAGAAAACTTCTAGAGCTCACCAATTAATTCAGCAAAATAGCAGGCTATAAAATCAACACGCATAAATCTAAAGCATTTTTATACTCAAGTGATGAAACATCTGAAAGGGAAATGAGGAAAACAACTCCATTTGCAATAGCCTTAAAAAAAATAAATACTTGGAAATCAATCTAAACAAAGAGGTAAAAGATCTGTACCATGAAAACTACAAAACATTGAAGAAAGAAATTGAGGAAGACCTTAGAAGATGGAAAGATCTCCCATGTTCTTGGATACGCAGAATTAATATTGTCAAAATGGCCATACTACCTAAAGTGTTATACAGATTCAATGCAATTCCAATTAAAATCCCAATGATGTACTTTACAGAAATAGAGCAAGAAATCATGAAATTCATCTGGAAGAATAAGAAACCCAGAATAGCTAAAGCAATCCTTAGCAGGAAGAGTGAAGCAGGAGGTATCACAATACCAGACCTTCAACTCTATTACAAAGCAATAGTAACAAAAATGGCATGGTATTGGCACCAAAATAGACAGGTAGATCAATGGTACAGAATAGAGGACATGGACACATACCCAAATAAATATAATTTTCCCATACTAGACAAAGGGGCCAAAAACATGCAATGGAGAAAAGATAGCCTCTTCAACAAATGGTGCTGGAAAACTGGAAATCCATATGCAACAGAATGAAACTAAAACCCTATCTCTCACCCTGCACAAAAATCAACTCAAAATGGATCAAGGGCCTTGAAATCAGACCAGAGACCCTGCATCTTATAGAAGAAAAAGTAGGTCCAAATCTTCAACTTGTTGGCTTAGGATCAGACTTCCTTAACAGGACTCCCATAGCACAAGAAATAAAAGCAAGAATCAATAACTGGGATAGATTCAAACTAAAAGCTTTCTCTCACCAAAGAAACTATCAGCAGTGTGAAGAGAGAGCCTACAGAGTGGAGAAAATCTTTGCCACTCATACTTCAGATAGATCACTAATTTTCAGAATATATAAAGAACTCAAAAAAGTCTACACCAAGAATACAAATAACCCAATCAACAAATGGGCTAAGAATATAAACTGACACTTCACAGAAGAAGATCTATAAGCAATCAACAAACATATGAAAAAATGTTCACCATCTTTAGTAATAAGAGAAATGCAAATCAAAACTACCCTAAGATTCCATCTCACCGCAATTAGAATGGTGAATATCAAGAATACAAGCAACAATATGTGTTGGAAAGGATGTGGGGGAAAAGGTACACTCATACATTGCTGGTGGGGTTGCAAATTAGTGCAGCCACTCTGGAAAGCAGTGTGGAAATTCCTTAGAAAACTTGGAATGGACCCACCATTTGACCCAGCTATTCCACTCCTCAGCCTATACCCAAAGGACTTAAAATCAGCATAATACAGATACAGCCACATCAATGTTCATAGTTGCTCAATTCACAATAGCCAGATTGTGGAACCAACCTAGATGTCCTTCAATTGATGAATGGATAAAGAAACTGTGGTATATATATATATATATATATATACCACAGGAGGTATCACAATACCAGACCTTCAACTCTATTACAAAGCAATAGTAATTGCTTTATATTGTATATATATATATACAATGGAATATTACTCAGCTATAAAGAATAATAAAATTATGGCATTTGCAGTCAAATGGATGCAGTTGAAGAATATCATGCTAAGTGAGATAAGCCAGTCTCAAAAATCCAAAAGATGAATGATCTCACTGATGAGCGGATGATGACACGTAATGGGGGGTGGGAGGGGGCAAGAATGGAGGAAGGAGGGACTGTATAGAGGGAAAAGAGGGGTGGGAGGAGTGGGGGAAAGGGAAAAATAACAGAATGAATCAAACATCATTATCCTATTTAAATGTATGATTATGCAAATGGTATGCTGTTACTCCATGTACAATCAGAAACAACATGTATCCCATTTGTTTACAATAAAAATAAATTTAAAAAAAATCCAAAGTTTAAAAAAAAAGAAAGAAAACTTCTACTGCCTCTGGGGAAATAAATGACCCTCAGTGAATGCCAGGTTGTGGGTGGTTCTGTTGCAGAAGTGGTGATGAGACTCAAGGAGAACATACCTGGAAAAATACTCTGGACACTGTGAAAAGATTTCAAAGAAAGGAGGCATCATTAGCGAAGTGTTAGTGATGATGCCAAATTAATGCGTTTCCTACCCTTATTTTTATCTTCTTTAAAATAAGAAAAAAAATCGCAAACTAAAATGGAAACATACACTAATAGTTCACGTAAAGGGATACTAGGCTCTTACTCAAGTTGGTGCATAAAGGATGGTGTTCATCTTTTAAGGATGACCATGACATTGTTAATTAACTGAAAATCATAGTGTAATTTGTCTCTGGTTTCCCTCTTTCAATAGCATCTCACTTAACAAGAATGCAGTATCAACTAAGTTTCCACCCAACTGGAATATGAGCAGAGTTTTTATGTGCAGGAACAAAAGAGCAGTAAAAGTCTGTGTCTCTAAATCCAGTGAACTAGAGCACTCATTTATTTGACCTCTCTGATCACTCTCAGATTATGTATAATTCTTTATGTTTTCCAAGACCACAGCAAACTTTAAGCAACATATTTTTATTAAGGAGACAATCTACTTGAATTAGATATATTAAACACTGACAGTGGTGAAAAAGTATGTGTTTAATGCCTACAATATAAAAAAAGGCAATTAAGTGTGAATACAAAAGCAAAATTGAAGTAAGAGTAGTATAGGAATGAATGTCCTGGTATACCCTGATGGCCCTTGAGGGCACTATTGCTTCACAGAATAATCATTGATGTGCATAATGATGACCTTGAATCATCAAGAAAAGGTTAAATAATGTTCAAGCTTCTCTAATTAAGAAGGCAGCAAAGTGTGCAATCCATTTTAGAAATATTTCCTTAATAAATGCTTCAAATATTTTTTTTAATGAAGTTTTAAGCAGACTAATCTCCTATTATCTAGAATGACTTATTTCCCAATAGTTCAGAATCCCTGAGGCTTCCCCAAGTTATACATCTTATTCTTAACTCTTCTTCACTCTCTCTTACCCCATTTAGATAAAGCCATGAGGTCCTCATGATGATATTAGTGCTCTTATAATGAAAGATCAGAGAATTTCCTTCCCCTAATTCTCACCATCTGAGGATATAGAAAGAAGGAAGTACCCCGTTGCATGCCAAGATTGGGCCCCCACCAGAGCTCAATCATGCTGACACCCTAATCTGAGGTTGTCCATGCTCTGGAACTGTGAGAAATAAACAACTGTTGTTTAAGCCACCCAGTCTTCAGCACTTTGTTATGGCAGTCCAAGCAGAATAAGACACTGAGACTCCCTAGTATCATACTCAGTGTTGGTATGGTTTTGACATAAGGTGTCTCCAAAAAGTTGCTGTTTCTACAAGAATATTCAGAGGCACAATGATTGAAACCTGAGAACTGTAACTTAATTGGTTCAACCTAATTGAATGGGCTGGGTGGTAACTATAGGCAGTTGGGGTGTGGCTAGAGAAGGTGGGTCACTGAGGGTATATCCTGGAGGGGTGCCTCTTCCCAGAGGTTCCTTCCCCTCCCATGTTTTTTTGGGGGTGTGGTACTGGGGATTGAACTCAGGGGCACTCAACCACCTAGCCACATCCCTAGCCCAATTTTATATTTTTATTTAGAGACAGGGTCTCACTGAGTTGCTCAGGTCTCGACATTGCTGAGGCGGGCTTTGAACTCGCCATCCTCCTGCCTCAGCCTCTCAAGCCTCTGGGATTACAGGCATGTGCCAATGCACCTGACTCCCTTCCCTTTATGTTTCCTTCACTGATCCCTTTCCCCCGAGATGTGCTGCCTCACTTTGGGCTCAGAACAATGGATTTGACCATTGAGTGACTGAAACCATAACTCCTAAATAAACTTTTCCTCCTTTAAGTTGTTCCTATTGGGTACTTTGATCACAGTGATGCAGTAGTTGAGCAAAACACCCAGCAACTGTTATTCACTATTCATAATCATCCCCTCGAAGCCAAAATTATAGGTGGTCAAGTCAAATCAAGGAAATGGAGACCAGTTTGGATCTGGGAAGTTGGAGACTGCCCCTGGGAGATTGGAATGTCAGTCTCTCCAGAGCCCTTTGATCACCAAGGTTACCTGCCTATACTACCCCATCCAAAAAGGCTGCAGGCACGGAATTGCCAATTAATGCTCCCTGGGCTGTTATCTGCCTGAATCACTCCATTTGACCCTTCCCTCTCCCTTTCTACCTTCTCACCAGGATCTCCTGGGCCTAGTAACCTTGTGAGGAAGGAGTGAGATAAGGCGGGGAGAGCAGGAGAACGAAGGAAACTCTACAAAAAGTGCAGGGCACTCTCATTTCTTGGGATACCAGAATACCAGCCATGGCCCCCTTCTCCCTCTTGGGAGAAGTCTGCTTCACATGCTTGCCTTGGAGTGCTTCCCTGGTGTTATACTTCAATATTTGAGGAAGCAGAACTCATCACCGATAATTGGCAATATCACCCTCAGGAAAATATTTGAAGTTTTTACATTTTTACCTCTAGGATAGCATGGGAAGGGAACAGTCTGCCCAGGGAGGAAGAAGGAATAAGGAGTAAATAATGATGTGGTCATTCCAAGTTTACCTTCATCAGCTCCTTGTTCTGGCAGTCTTTTGCTCCACCCTGATATTTCCTATGTGGGCATAAGCACCACTGACCTGGGCCTCTCCAGCAAAGGAAATGGTAATAATTACCTCTGAATATTTTAGGAGAAAGGGAAGAATAAAATTTAAACAGAGGCAAATAATAGTCTTATTAGTAATAAGGTACATTTCCACCAAGGACACCAGATTTGTTTTTTCTTTTTTCCAGATATGATCAGATAATCAGAAAGTTTCCTGAAAAATGTTCTTTATTCCCAATAGAAAAAATAAGCTCAGCATTTGAGGATCTCAGTATAAAAACTGAAGGAGTTCAGGGACTGTTACACCCGAATGTGGTGACCTGGTATATAAAGGTAGTCATTTACAAAGCATTGTCTGGTCTTTGGGGCCATTCATTCCCTTTGAAAGTGGTTTAATACTCCTCAAAATTTGCCTATATTCCTCCCATTTTCTTTTCCCCTATGAAGAAGGAGATAAAAGTTTCTGAATATCACTGAGTTATTGGGTCACCTTACTATGAGGCCCTCATGAATATTAACATATGCCTTTTTTTTTTCCTGTTAATCTGCTTATTGTTAGTTCATTTCAGTAAAACTTCAGAGGGCATAGGGGAAATTTCCCTTATACTTACAAAACCAAATTTCAGCCCAATGCAAGACTTACCCCAGGGTGAAGGCAGAGAGCCCTGGGAAGAGGCTGCAGGATCCACAAAGAACTGTTTCCAAGTCAAAACTAAGTGTTAAAGAACCCACATTTTAATTGGATCTCAATGGGTCCTCTCAGATTGTCAAAAGTTGACTCCACAAAATATTCAAAACATTACCCAAACAACTATGAATAAGACAAAGCTTACCATGGTAAGGGAAATCATTGCCTCTCAACAGCCTTGGTTGCATCTCAGAAGGTTACTGAAAGTCCAGTGCTTGTCCCCAGTGCCAATCCAAAAACAAGGACACAGTTTTGAGAAATAGGAAAAAGAAGGTTTATTGCTTTGCTAGCAAAGGAGAAGCACAGTGTACTTCTATTCCAGAGGCTATGATTCCATCAGGGAGAACACGGGACACTTATGGAGGTGATTCAAAGGCTACATTCCATGTGTTCTGTCCAGATTGTAATTAACCTGTTTTTTTTTTTCATTGTAAACAAATGGGGTACAATTTGTTTCTCTGTTTATAGAGGCATACCATTTGTGTAATCATACATTTACATAGGGTAATGATGTTTGATTCATTCTGTTATTTTTTACTTCCCTCCCACCCCTCTTTACCCTCCATACAGTCCCTCCTTCCTCCATTCTTGCCTCCCTCAAATCCACCATTATGTATCATCACCCACTTATCAGTGAGATCATTCGCCCTTTGGTTTTTTAAGATTGGTTTTATCTCACTTAGCATGATATTCTCCAATTTCATCCATTTGCCTGCAAGTGCCATAATTTTATTATACTTTACGGCTGAGTAAAGTATATATATTGTATATATATATACCACAGTTTCTTTATCCATTCATCAATTGAGGGGCATCTAGGTTGGTTCCACAATCTGGTGATTGTGAATTGACCAGCTATAAACATTGATGTGGCTGCATCAATGTAGTATGCTGATTTTAAGTCCTCTGGGTATAGGCCAGGGAATGGGATAGCTGGGTCAAATGGTGGTTCCATTCCAAGTTTTCTAAGGTATCTCCAAACTACTTTCCAGAGTGGCTGCACTAATTTGCAACCCCAACAGCAGTAGATGAGTGTACCTTTTTCCCCACATTCTCGCCAACACCTATTGTTGCTTGTATTCTTGATAATCACCATTCTAATTGGGGTGAGATGGAATTTTAGGGTAGTTTTGATTTACATTTCTCTTATTACTAAAGATGGTGAACATTTTTTCATATATCTGTTGATTGCTTTTAGATCTTCTTCTGTGAAGTGTCTGTTCATTTCCTTAGACCATTTGTTGATTGGATTATTTGTATTCTTCGTGTAGAGTTTTTTGAGTTCTTTATATATTCTGAAATTAGTGATCTATCTGAAGTATGAGTGGCAAAGATTTTCTCCCACTCTGTAGGCTCTCTCTTTACACTGCTGATAGTTTCCTTTGCTGAGAGAAAGCTATTTAGTTTTAATCTATCCCAGTTATTGATTCTTGCTTTTATTTCTTGTGCTATGGGAGTTCTGTTAAGGAAGTCTGATCCTAAGCCAACAAGTTGAAGATTTGGACCTACTTTTTCTTCTATAAGATGCAGGGTCTCTGGTCTGATTTCAAGGCCCTTGATCCATTTTGAGTTGATTTTTGTGCAGGGTGAGAGATAGGGTTTTAGTTTCATTCTGTTGCATATGGATTTCCAGTTTTCCAGCACCATTTGTTGAAGAGGCTATCTTTTCTCCATTGCATGTTTTTGGCACCTTTGTCTAGTATGAGAAAACTGTATTTATTTGGGTTTGTGTCTGTGTCCTCTATTCTGTACCATTGATCTACCTGTCTATTTTGGTACCAATACCATGCCATTTTTGTTACTATTGCTTTGTAGTATAGTTGAAGTTCTGGTATTGCAATACCCCCTGCTTCACTCTTCCTGCTAAGGATTGCTTTAGCTATTCTGGGTTACTTATTCTTCCAGATGAATTTCATAATTGCTTGCTCTATATCTGTGAGGTACATCATTGGGATTTTAATTGGAATTGCATTGAATCTGTATAACACTTTAGGTAGTATGGCCATTTTTGACAATATTAATTCTGCGTATCCAAGAACATGGGAGATCTTTCCATCTTCTAAGGTTTTTTTTAATTTCTTTCTTTAGTGTTCTGTAGTTCTCATTGTAGAGGTATTTCACCTCTTTTGTTAGATTGATTTCCAAGTATTTCATTTTTTTCAAGGCTATTGTGAATGGGATAGTTTTCCTAACTTCTCTTTCTGAAGATTATTCACTTATGTATAAAAATACATTAGATTTATGAGCATTGATCTTATATCCTGCTACTTTACTGAATTCACTTATGAGGTCTAAAAGTTTTCTGGTGGGATTTCCCAGTTCCTCTAAATATAGAATCATGTCATCATCAAATAGGGATAGTTTGAGTTCTTTTCCTATTCATATCCCTTTAATTTCTTTGTTCTGTCTAATGACTCTGGCTAGAGTTTCAAGGACAATGTTGAAGAGAAGTGGTGAAAGAAGGCATCCCTTCCTTGTTCCAGTTTTTAGGGGGAATGTTTTCAGTTTCTCACCATTTAGAATGATATTGGTCATGGGCTTAGCATAGATAGCCTTTACAATGTTAAGTAAAGTTCCCACTATCCCTATTTTTTCTAGTGTTTTGAGCATGAAAGGTGCTGTATTTCATCAAATATTTTTTTTCTTCATGTTTTGAAATAGTCATGTGATTCTTGACTTTAAGTCTGTCGATATGGTGAATCACATTTATTGATTTCCAGATGTTGAACCAACCTTGCATCCCTGGGATAAAACCCACTTGATCGTGGTGCACTATCTTTTTAATATATTTTTGGATGCGATTTGCTAAATTTTGTTGAGAATTTTTGTGCATTAAGGATATTGGTCTGAAATTATCTTTCCTCGTTGTGTCTCTGTCTGTTTATGTATCAGGGTGATATTGGCTTCATAGAATGAGTTTGGGAGGGTTCCCTCCTCTTCTATTTCATGGAATACTTTGAGGAGTATTGGAATAAGCTCTCCTTTAAAGATTTTGTAGAACTCAGGTGAGAACCCATCTGGTCCCGGATTTTTCTTTGTTGGTAGACTTTTGATGACTTATTCTATTATATTACTTGAAATTGATCTATTTAAATTGTGTATGTGCTCCTGGTTCAGTTTAGGTAATTCATATGTCTCTAGAAACCTGTTGATGTCTTCAAGATTTTCTATTTTGTTGGAGTATAGATTTTCAAATTAACTTCTAATTTTCTTTTGTATTTCCATTGTGTTTGTTGTGATATTTCCTTGTTCATACTGAATTTTAGTAATTTGAGTTTTCTCTCTCCTTCCCTTTGTTAGTGTGGCTAAGGGTTTATCAATTTTGTTTATTTTTTCAAAGAACCAACATTTATTTTGTCAATTTTTTCGTTTCGTTTGTTTCAATTTCATTGATTTCAAATCTGATTTTAACTATTTCCTTTCTTTTACTACTTTTGGTGTTTCTCTGTTCTTCTTTTTCTAGGGCTTTGAGCTTTAGTGTTAGGTTGTTTATTGATTTTTTTCTTCTTTTTTGAATGCACTCCATGAAATTAATTGCCCTCTATGCAGCGCTTTCATAGTGTCCCAGAGATTTTGATATGATGTATCTTTGTTCTCATTTACCTCTAAGAATTTTTTTATTTCCCCACTGTTGTCTTGTTATCCATTCATCATTCAGTAGCATATTACTTAATCTTCAGATGTTGGAGAAGTGTCTGTTTTTTATTCTGTCATTTATTTCTAATTTAATTCATTATGATGTGATAGAGTACAAGGTAGTATCTCTATCTTCTTATATTTGCTAACAGTAACTTTGTGGCATAATATATGGTCTATTTTAGAGAAGGATCCATGTGCTGCTGAGAAGAAAGTGTATTTGCTCCTTGTTGGATGGTATATTCTATATATGTTTGTTAAGTCTAAATTATTGATTGTGTTATTGAGGTCTATGGTTTCTTTGTTCAATTTTTGCTTGGATGATCTGTTCAGTGGTGAGAGAGGTGTGTTAAAGTCACCTAGTATTATTGTGTTGTGGTCTATTTGATTCCTGGAATTGAGGAGGATTTGTTTGATGTACATGGATAAGACACTGTTTGTGGCATAGATATTTATGATTGTTAAGTCTTGCTGATTTATGCTTCCCTTAAGCAGTATGAAATGTCCTTCTTTATCCCTTTGACTAACTGTGGTTTGAAGTCCACATTATCTGATATGAGGATGGATACTCCAGCTTTTTTGTTGAGTCCATGTGCATGGTATGTTTTTTCTCATCCTTTCACCTTTAGTCTGCGGGTATCTCTTTCTGTGAGATGAGTCTCTTGCAGGCAGTATATTGTTGGATCTTTCTGTTTAATCCAATCTGCCAGTCTATGTCTTTGATTGATGAGTTCAGGCCATTAACAGTCAGGGTTATTATTGAGATATAATTTGTATTCCCAGTCATTTGGCTCATTGTTGATTTTTAACATGACTTGGTTTCTCCTTTATTTGGCTTTTCCTTTAGGGTAGTTCCTCCCTTTGCTGATTTACATCATTGTTTTTCATCTCTTCCTCATGGAATATTTTGCTAAGAATGTTCTGTAGTGTCGTCTTTCTTTTTGTAAATTCTTTTAGCTGTGGTTTATCATGGAAGGATTTTATTTTGTCGTCAAATCTGAAGGTAAGTTTTGCTGGGTATAAGATTCTTGGTTGGCATCCGTTTTCTTTCAGAGCTTGAAAAATGTTGTTTCAGGCCCTCTAGCTTTTAGGGTCTGAGTTAAAAAATCTGCTGATATCTCTATTGGTTTCCCCCTGAATGTAATTTGATTTTTTTCTCTCACAGCCTTTAAAATTCTGTCTTTATTTTGTATGTTAGGTATAGTCACTATAATGTGCCTTGGTGTGGATCTGTTGTAATTTTGTATTTTTGGAGTCCTATGAGCCTCTTGTACTTGATTTTTCCATTTCACTCTTTAGATTTGGGAAATTTTCTGATATTATTTCAATGAATAGATTGTTCATTCCTTTGGTTTGTTTCTCTGTGCCTTCCTCAATCCCAATAATTCTTAAATTTGGCCTTTTCATGATATTCCATAATTCTTGGAGGTTCTGTTCACGATTTCTTACCATCTTTTCTGTTTGGTCAACTTTGTTTTCAATATTAAATATTTTGTCTTCAATGTCTGAGGTTCTGTCTTCCAGGTATTCTATCCTATTGGTTATGCTTTCTATGGAGTTCTTAATTTGGTTTATTGTTTCCTTCATTTCAAGGATTTCAGTCTGGTTTTTTTTTCAGTATCTTTAACTCTTTATTGAAATAATCTTTTGCTTCCCACATTTGCTCTTTTACCTGTTGATTGGTGCGTTCATTCAAAACCTGCATTTGCTCTTTCATCTTAGCATGTGCTTCTCTGATCATTTTAATTATGTACATTCTGAACTCCCTTTCTGACAATTCTTCTGCCATGCTGTCATTGGATTTTATTGATGTAGCATCTAGGTTTGTTTGGAACATTTTCTTCCCTTGTTTTCTCATATTGGTCAGATATCTACCCCTCTAGTAGTGAAACTCTATTGACTTATAGTGTCCCTGTAGATTTCCAATAACTCGCCTCCTAGCCTTCAGTAGCCTAAAGTCTTGGAGGAGCTTGATAATGCAGTGATACACAAGGAAGTTGCCCCTCTAGGGGTGGTGGCCTTCAGGTGAGGTATATTCCCTATAGTGGGCAGAGGCACCTCTACTTATTGACTGATGGTCAGCCAAAGGGGGACTAGACTGCAGGTTGTGTCATGGGTGGTCTGGGCCTGTTTCTCTGGTTCTACCGCCCTGGTGGGAAAGCTTCACCCAGTAGGGAAGACTCACCTGGTGGGGAAGTCTCGCTGGGCAGCTCTCCTCTGAGAAGTTCCCTTTGTTCCAGAACTACCGCCATGACTGGGCAGCTCTCCTCCTTGACATTCCCTGGGGACTGGACCTACCTCCTGGTCCAGGGAGCTTCACCCTGTGCCGAAGCCTCTCGCTGGGCAGCCCTCTTCTACAATGCTCCTGGTTGTCCGGGTGAGACTCCAGTGGTGATATCTCACTGGGCAGCTCTATTCCACAAAGTTCCTTGTGTTCCAGGACTACTGCCCTGTCTGGGGAACCTCGCCCAGTGGGAGAGACTAACCTGGCGGGTCTGAGTTGGTCCCGAGTCTTTCAATACCTCCTCTTCTTGAATCCTGTGTCCTCTCCCAACGTTGGGTCCCGGGGACTACACAGAGCAGGTAGGCACATACCCCTTAATGTCGCTGGACCTGCGGTCACTGTGGCTATAGTTGCTCCTCCTGAGCTTAGGGAGCAGCCTGACACGACAAAGGAAAGGCATCACTGAGGCTGCCAGACTTCCTTGGCACCCCTCTGTAATTCACCTGTTAATTTGGGAGAAAATCATTTCTGAGATCTTCTGGCGCCATCCTCAAGCCTGAATTACTTTGTTCCTGTGGTGTGTGTGTGCTCAAGAACAGATAATTCTGTTTATGATGGGGAAGAAAGGTAATCCTGTTTCCCCTGAGATTAGGGCCAGGGAGAGATTAGGAAGGAGGAAGAAAAGAGGAAGAGAAAGAAACATGTCCTTTTGAAAATAAGTCACAGTGACAGAACAGCAAGGGCTATATTCAAAGCATAAAATGGACTACTGTTATAGGAAGGGAAAGGTAAAAGTTAAGATAATTATTGGAATTTGAAATTGTGATTTAAGCAGTTTTTCAATGCAGGGGCTTGGTTAGACTTAGGTAAATTTTATCTTAAGATTTGTGGTGTAACTGGAATCTCTGAAATAAAAGGTTGCTAGCCAGAACTTTTCTGTCTGGTCCTTTTGAAGCCAGAACTGGGGACAGGCAATTCTGTGTAGAAATAGAGGATGGGATCAAATAGAGGAAATGGAGGCCATGAAAGCCATCTGCCTCTGGAAGTTGGAGACTGCCCCTGGGAGAAGGGAATGTCAAAGATCTCTGGAGCCCATTGATTACCAAATTTACCTGTGCTTGTCAGGGACCATAGGCAAGGAGTTGCTGATTAATACCCCCTGGGCCCTTACCTGGCTGAATCACTTTGGCTCTCCCCCTGCCCATCCAATTCTCATTTTTTGCAGCTCACCTGCAAAACCCAGCCTAGTCATGTAGGCAGGAAGGAGAGATAAGAGAGGAGAGAACCGGAGAACAAAAGAGACCCTAACCTATAAAAGATGTAGGGAGCGCTCACTACTTGGGATACTAGAACATCAACCATGGCCCCCTTCTCTCTCCCGGGAGAAGTCTGTATTATTACCTTTAAATAAAACCTTCTTAATATGCTTTCCTGGGCATGATTCTCTGATATTATACTTCAACATCTGAGGAAGCAGAACTCGTCACTGGTAAACAGCAGTATCACTTTGACAAGTTCCCCTAGCTACCAGCAGTAAGGTAGAATAGCAGTTGGAAATATGTCTGCCATACCTATAAGCCAAGCATTTTGTATAATGAAAATTTTGGAAAAGAAAGCATAACTTGTTTCCATTGAGCCTACACTGGATATAGGTAAGAGGGCATGATAACATGAAGGGAGGAAAACAGGGGATAAGGTAGTCCATAGGGAGAAATGCTAACCCTCCGCATTGACTAGGGTTATAGGTAGGACGTGATGATGCCTTCTGGTCTGACCACCTGGGATTTGAGTCGAATTTTTAAAATGCATTTAAAAATGTGGGATATTTTGTTTGTTTCTTTGTTTTTGGTGGTGATTTGGTGGTTTGTCTTGGAGCTGTTAACTGATTAACTTCCTTTATCTCTCCTCCCCTCCATCCTCTAGCCCTTGTAATTATATTTAGGACATCTCAGAATTTGTCTTTTATCAGTAAACACAGCAAGGCAGAGATTTAGAAGTGAAGAGTTCTGAAGGTCTTGGGTAGTAACTGTCTTTGACAGTTTCTAGTGGAGTTAATGGGTCTTTCAGGAAGTTCCAAATGAACAATCAAGCTATTTGTAACATTTATCTTTCAGGGCAAGAGTATCCTAGAATAGAAATGTTGTGTTGATGACAGTGAATAGGAAAGTGGATGTAAGCCATTTGGATGGTTTCCACTCTCATTCCATGATGCTCTTGTGTTTGGTTGTTGTAAGCTTTCTCTGAGCTTTTCTGACCTGGTAATATTGCCTGTTGATTTTTCAGTCTTCCACAATATTTTGTCTTCAAAATTACCACCATCTCTAAGACATATATCTTTTATAAGTTTCATTATAATTTCCAATCCTTCTGTAAGCAAAAAACTGATGAACAAGGAAATGAGGAACACCAGTTGATTTTTTCTAAATGAAAAACTGGAAAAAAGCTGAAATCATCTTAGATTTCCTGAGTATTTCCAATGTGATTCATTCAGATACGTTTTCAGCTGACTTTAACTGGATCGATTCTTAAGTTCTCTCAATTGTTTGCAAAACAGTGCTAACATAAGATAGTTTGGGTATGTAAAAGTCTATCCTATTTTATTTTCCATAGTAGTGCTTTGTGTTTAAGAATCACAATTGTAAAAATTCCATTTCAATGTGTCTTTATTGTTATTACACCAGTTTGTCATCAGCAAAACACTGTGAAGTTTCCTGAGGAGTGAAGAGTTCTTTTGCATTTGAAATGTCTCAGAAAGAGATGTTTTTAGTTATCACTAGTAATGTCTCCGATCTATGGTCTCCTGGTGCCACCAGGATCTATGTTAGTCACTGGTGCCACCACTGGTGACCTTCCCCATGAAACTGCTTTCATTTATACCTTGTAAACTACTTTACTTTTTTAGAGATCATCTTGGATCTTTCTTTTCTCACTTTCCTTGCATTTTATATATCCCTTCCTTAAATGTTATTAGAAGGGGAATTTGAGGTAAATTACAACTTGGTGGGAGGTTTCTCAAAGACATCTTCAAGCTACAATAAGAATGCTCCTTCTTGAAGACAGCAATACAGTAACAATGGTTGGACCTATTTGCCACACCCAGCATTGTGCCAGGCATACTGGGCATTTTCTCAATTACTTTTAAGATTGTTTCACATTCCAGATTCAGAAATGAGATCCCCAAATGACTAACCAGACCAGAATTCACATTCTACTTCTACATCACATTATCATTCCACAGCCTACCTTTTTTTAAAGTAATCTGTTGGGTCTCTTTTGGAGAGTCTCAGACATGGTGATAAACCCAATGGGACACTGTTTTCCATAGTTGCCAGTTGAATAGTGTTATGTGGAAATGCACAAGTTTAAATTGACCAAAACATGCCACTGGATCTTAAGATTTTATGATTTATTTTCAAATCATGATCCACATCTTTTTAAGTGTTAGAGAGGAAAAGTTTATAAGCCTCAGAAAGATATGAGAGATAAGAGGAGCAGTGCTATTAATCCTGCTACGAAAATCTTAACTGGTTTAACTCGAGTTAGGTAGATAAAGGCCTACAATTTTATGTCCCAAAATGTGGTAGATATTAATCAACAAATATCTAAAAAGGTAATTTTCATTACATACCTTTGCAAAAGTTGAATTAAACAAAGCTAATATATTTATTGACTGCAGAATTTCTAAACATTAGTAAGTTAAGGGGATACAGTATATGATGTTTTCCTAGTTAATCCATAAAACTAAAATGCTATTTCACAGAGTATTTCCCATGACTAATATTCAAGGAAAAATCATTGGAAAATGCAGAGGTATAGAATTAATATTAATTAAAAATCATCCTAGGCAACTCCCTTTCATCTTTTATCAAAAGCAGACAAAATTAATCATTCTTATTGATAATTTTTACCAAAGTCAGGTCTAAATCGAAATAAATACAATAAGTTATTTTATCTGTCCCTCACCATTTGCTATAACCAGGAGAAAAAAAAGAATGTGCTTGTTACATGGCCTGGGACACATAATCATCCATAATATCTCCATCTTTGAGAGGGTGGGAAAGGCAGTGGGATCAGCCCCACCCCCAAAGACAAAGTGAAAAATCATTGGGAACCACATTGACATACGAATACCTACTTTATAACCAGCAGGATTAAATGAGATAATATGTTCAAAGCACTTTAACATAACACCTGGCTTATAAGAAGTGAGGAATAAGTGACCAACTGCTACAACCATAAGCCCATCATTTCTAACAATGCAGACTAGTCATGCAGGCCTCCTGGACTAAAGCAACAGTCTCCCAACTGATCTATTGCTAATTCTCTTGGTAATTCCCCAGACTACTTCTAAATTACCTTTCAAAATTCCTTATCTGAGTATGCCACCCCTCTACTCTTTGTAGCACTCTATGGAATAAAGTTCAGGCACTTGAGCATAGAACGGTCTCTGCTATCTGGTAAATCTACCCTTTCATCTTCCACCACTGGCAGGATCCAGCAGTCTCTGCCTTTCAGCCTCGCTGTACCCCTTGTGTCTTCAGGCATTTAAACAGGTCCTCTTCATGTGCTCCTGCTACTCCCTCAACCCTGTGCTGCCCCAACTCCAACCTGACAAAGGCCTCCAGGACCTCAAGTCAATTCCTATCTATCCTTGATATTCCCAGTCACAGCTAACCACATTC
The DNA here is from genome assembly GCF_902686445.1 of Sciurus carolinensis. Lineage (NCBI taxonomy): Eukaryota > Metazoa > Chordata > Mammalia > Rodentia > Sciuridae > Sciurus > Sciurus carolinensis. Next base: position 77,554,708 of record NC_062221.1, read on the forward strand.
TCCTTTCTGTTCCCACATACTTTCCCCCTCCATTAGAGCATTGTTCACACTCTTCATATAACAAATGTCTATTTCCATAATTACTCAGGACTGTCTCACAAGATAGAAACCTTGTTTGAACTTACTTGGAAACAAAATATGGAGATTAAATTGGAAATAGTCTGAGTCATTCAGGTAATTTATAAAATATATTCAGGCAGTTCTTTTCCATCTTTTATCAAAAGCAAATGAAAAAAAATAATCTTTTTAAATAGTTGAACTCCAAAAAGAGCACTGACACATCCGGATTTCTGAAAAAAAAAAAAAAAAACTACAACTACTGACAAAAACACTGCTGGAATTTCACAGCAAAGACAAATCCACTTCTGTTTCTCACTGAGTTTCTTTTTTCTGTGAGATATACTAAGATAACATTTACATATAGAAAAATATGCCCTTTCTCATATGCCAATATATTAGTTGTAGCAAATACACACAATCATGTAATGACCATCATAAACAAGATATAGAATAATTTTATCACCCTCCAAAATTCCCCTCTGTCACTTTGTAGCCAAACTTTCCTGAAACTCCACCACTGGCAATCATTAAAATCATTGCTTTTTGTCCCCAGAATTTGACCTTTTCTAGAATACCATATGCAATCATACAATATATAGCCTTTTGTGTTATTTTTTTCATTGTGCATAGTGTATTTGAGATTCATTCACGTTGTTCCATGCATCTATAATCTTGCTCTTGCCTTAATGCGCTAACTAGAACCTCTGGTGTGATTTTTTTTAAATATATTTTTTAGATGTTGATAGGTCTTTATTTTTTATTCATTTATTTATATGTGGTGCTGAGAATCAAACCCAGTGCCTCACACATGCTGGGCAAGCACTCTACCCCAAGCCACAACTGAAGCCCTGGTATGATATTGAATATAATTGATATGAGTGGACATCAATACTTTTGTCCCAGTCTTCAGGGGAAAAGTATTCATTTACCATTAAATAGGTGTGAGCCATAAATTTTTTGCACATGCCTTTTATCAGGTTGATGAATTCTCCTTCTATTCCTACTTTGCTGAGAGTTTTGTTGTTGTTGCTGCTGCTGTTGGTGATGTTATTTTAAACCAAGAATAGATATTGAATTTTATGAAATGTGTGGTTTTTTTTTGTTTGTATCATAAAGATTATAAGATTGTTCTCCATTAGTCTACTGATATGGCAAATTACATAAATTGATTTTTAAATATTGAACCAGTTTTTTTTATTCCCAAGATAACCCTTACTTATTTGTAATGTACTATTCTTTATACATGCTATTGTATTCTATTTTCTAATATTCCATTGATGATTTTATCAACTACTTATGCAGTATATTGATTGTTAATTTTCTTTATTTGTAGTGTTTTATCTGGTTTTGGTATCAAGGTAAAATGTGTTAAGTATTCCCTCTTCTATTTTCTGGATTTCTATAGACTTGCTATTTTCTTTCATGATTTTTTGCAAAAAAAAAAAAAAAAAAACAAAAAAAAAAACTATGAATTAAATTTCTTTTAATGGATACAGGGCCATTCAGATTATGTATTCATTCTTGAATAAGTGTTGGTAGTTCTTGTCTTTCAAGGAATTTTTCTTCCATGTCATCTTAGTTTTTGAATATACAGGAGTATAGAGAGTTGTTTGTATTAATCCACCATCCTTTTAATATCTATGGAATCAATAATGATGTTTCTTCTTTTGTTTTTGATATTAATAACTTTATGTATTCCCTGCTTAGTCTTGGAGGTTTATAAATTGTATTAATTTTTTCAAAGCACTAGTGTTTTACTTCATTGATAGTCTCTATTCTTTTTTGGTTTTAATTTCTTTGATCCATACTCTTTATTTTCCTTTCATTCTGTTAACATTGAAATTTAATTTGTTCCTCTTTTTCTAGATTCTCAAGGTTTAGATAATGAATTCAAGACCTTTCTGTTCTCATATAAGCACTTAATTATATAAATTGAATATATAGTATTGCTTTAGATATATGTGTTGTCATGTGTCATGTTCTAATTTTCATTCATTTCAAAGTATTTTCTAATTTCATTTGTGACTTCCTCTTTAACTCAGGGATTATTTAGAAGTGCATTGCTTATCTTCCAAAATGTGTGGAAATTCCAGATATCTTCCTGTGTATGTACGTCTAGCTCAATTTCACTGTGGTTAGAGAGCGTGTTTTGTATTATTTCAATTATTTTAAAATTTTAGACCTCTTTAGGTTTGTTTATAGCCTACCTTGTTGAACGATTAATTTGTATTCAGACAGCACACATATTCTGTTGTTAGGTAGTATAACCTATAAATGTCACTTAATTCAAGTTTGTTGATAATGTTTTTCATGTTTTTGATATCCTTACTGATTTTTTCATTCTCTTTATTCTCTTAATTATTGAGAGAGTATTAACTTCTTTAGCTTAACTGTGAATTTATACATTTCTGCTTTCAGTTCTGTCAGTTTTTGCTTCCTATAATTTAAAATCCTATTATTAGGTGCACATACATTTAGGATCATTATGATTTATTAGTCATTCTTTATCATTCTGTAACATGCATGAGTAGGTTTTAATGTCTATCATGACTTCCTCACACACAGAAGGACTAGCTAGCTTTTGGTTCCTATCACCAGAAATTGACTGTCTTTCCCAGGCAAACATAAAAACTAACTTGAATTGACCCAGTTTGTGTTAGTACTCAACTTTGGAACAATCAACTGTGACAAGGAAGAGTATGTAAAAACAGAGCATCTACCCTGTAAATTGCATGGTTTGATTGTTGAAAGAGTAGTTCACAGAGGGGGACAGGTTGAGAAGATAGTACCAGAATATCTACCATACTCTCTCTTCTAAACGATAAACATGCTGAAGTCATTACACTTGTCATATTGGTCAAATTTAGCCCAAAGAATCTAGTAAATGTATCCATATGGAAGGGTTGGCTAAGGTCTTTGTTTTTATTGCATATAGTCTACCTTCTCCTTTTTGCCCAATTCTTTTTCTTTCCCTTGATCTTAGCATTTTCTAGATGTTTCCTGCACATTAATCTCCATTTCAGAGTCTGCTTCCCAGTAACTTGACTAGCAAGAATCTAATAAAAGATATGACTATGCTTAGAAAAAAATGACCCCACAGGCATTCAAGTTCATAAATTTAGAACATTCACTGTACTCTGATTCTTACCATGAACCCTAAGAGAACAGTTTGACTATATCATTTTGCAGAAAAAGAAAGGCCCAGAGACATTTGTAATTTGCCTAAGGCAATATCATGTTTCAATGGAAAAACTTTATCTCTAGTCATATGGTCAATTCTATTTTTCACCATCTTGAGAAATCTGGGGCATTTGCCTGTTTCTACATTTTTAATGACTGAAATTAATAAGTAATAATTATGGGAAAATATCATGTTCCAAATACTGTGCCTAATATTTCCCCTGTATTATTTCATTTATTTCTCACAAGAAATTTTTGAAGTAGACACAAAGTCTTCAGTTTGCAAATGACAAACTAAGGCTCACAGTGGTAACTTCCCAGAGGTAGTAGGAGAGCCAATATTTGGGTCCAGTCATCTTTTATAGGGTTAGTTCTTATAATAGTAATACTATACTCATATTGAAAACATTTTTGTGTATATTTTATTGATTTTCTACATATTTCAGATCTTAAACTATACGAATCCTACACAAAATTTGAAAACTTGAACTCATTGCAAATGGTTGGTTCATTAACTCAGCCTATAACATTTAAGTGCTTTCTGTGTGCCCAGAACCCCAACAATGTCCAAGAAACATAGGAGCTTTACCTTTAAGAAATTGATAGTCTGGAAGGAATACAGACATTAAATTATTGCAAATTTAATTTTAGTTTAATCCATGCCAACTATTATTTTTGTATCAAATTATGTTTAAAAGCATTTACAAATTATGCTACAAAGCACTTACAAGAGAACCTAAAATAGAATCAAAGGGTTAAGGGAGATTTTTCAGGGAATGACATTGTGACTGACAATCAAAATGAGTATAAGAGAGTACAGTGAAATAAGGGATAAACAGGTACAGTGAGTGAAACAGGGATGGCAGAGACACATCTCTATTTAAGAGACTAGCTATGTACCAGGGTTCTAAGTGTATTCAACTACCTTTGCCTTCATCTATTATGTTTAAGTACTTTTTACTTCATTTTACCATATTTTATCATGTTTATCTCTCTTTTTCAATCCTAATTCTTGAGAAATGGAAATGAAATGGTGTTGGTTGTCATTTTCTTTCTGGTACAGGCAGTCAAATCTGTGGAATGATTTGAAGAAAACACCAAAAGCACTCTTTGTCCCACTTTACTACCTACCTTCTCAATACACACAGATACAGAATACCCCCTACTCATCCTCTTCATTCCTGCTCTCCTTGCTCCTTGTTCGAAAAGGCAAATCCTCCTAGGAGTACCTATAAGTGAAGTCCCTACATCAGACTGAACATTTTAATCACTTTCCTTATGACCCAAAAGAACAAGCATCAGAAACCTGTTCCACACTTTTGAAAGGTAGTGATTGAATCCCTGATATAGCCTAAGTCTCAGACTCTAGTTGCAATGGCCTGAATATTTGTGTTCATATGTGGAGTGAATCCTCAAGGTGATGTATGAGAAAGTTTAAGGCCTTTGGGGTGGAGCTCTTGTGATTAGCATTAACACCCTTAGGAAAGAAACCCCACTGAGTTACTTTTCCCCTTTCACCATGTGAGATGTGTACAAGGTGCCTTCTATGACTCAGAAAGTGAAACTTCACCAGACACCAGTCGAGAAGCACCTTGACCTTGGACTTCCCAGCTGTTAGAATTATGGGAAATAAATTTCTTTTATTTGTAAATTAGCCAGTTATGTTTTGTTTTGTTATAGCACACTGAACTAAAGCACTAATTGTCCCCCTCTGTACCTGGGAATATATGCTCCTATGTTTTGTATTTTGCAATGTCACTGAGCAAGGTACAGAATAGTGTTCATGATAGGTGTTCTCTACTCTCCTGGAAAAGCAGCCAGGAATTCCCACAGTTGGACAAATGGCCTTCAGATCTGAGACAGCTATACTTGGAACCACTCACCCCCATGCTCGATCATATCCTAAGTTCACCTCATATGAATGGCCACTTGTCTATTCCACAATCCACTAGTGCAAATTTAATGTTTCCTGAGAAACTGGGAAAAGGATAGACATTTGCAATAATTAGGGAGAAAAATAATCTTATAATTTGTATAGGCTTCATTCGTCTCAGTTGCAGAATAAGGTAATTAGATTAGATTGCTACCAATTTTTTACTCCAAACTGGGTCCTTTTTCCCCTCTTAGAATTGTAGACCAATAACAAAACCAAGTACAAATTGAAGGAAGGCTTTTTCTTGGCCAAAAATAGAAAGAAAAAAAAAAGGGAGAAATTCTTACAGAGCAGCTTCTCAATCTGATGGTGGTAGACAGGTTATAGATATAGAGCAAAAGAAATGAGGGATAATAAAGAGGATGGATATTCTTGTGTTTTCTGGAAATGGGTGGAGATTTTTCTGGGAATTGGGTACCATCTCTTTTTACTCCTTTTATAGTTCTTTCTGATCATTTCTAGGATAATTGTCAATTGTCAGTGAGGGTTGAGGGGTGTCATTTACTATGCAGATGGAATTATAATGAAGTTAGAGGACCTGTAGGTCAAGGGGGCAGTCATCTTAGGTCCAATCACTTTTGACAAGCCTTCAGGCATCCCAGGGTAGTTGATCACCCTATTTTCCTCTCCAGTACATGAGGAAGTCCTAACTAATACTAGATAAAGAAATATTTAAGTTCACCATTTGGTTGAAATAGTAATTTAACTTCATAATGCTTAATTTCAGTGGGAACACAAATATTTTAGTATCATTTCTCAAATGGGCTTTAGACTTTGTATATTGCTCAGTATTTCTTAATTGAGAATAATGAATGACAAGAGTTAAAGGATAAGAGTTAAAGGCCGAAGGATTTTTTCCTTTGTGAACTTTTTGGATCTGATCCACTACATGTTCTGACCTTGAGTGGCATGGCAACTGTGTTGTGGCCTCTGAGCACAGTGACATGATGTCATCAGCAGTCTTTTCAAGAGCTGCTCTCCCAACATCATTTACCTGGCAGAGCAAAGCATTTTACAAAGTCTAAAACCAAGAATATTTGTAACTGCTACATAAATTGTCAGTTGTTAAGTTATATTCATATTAATGCAATTATTTATTTGATTTTTCCAAATCCATTCCTTTTGTAGTCTCTGCTTAGAAGGAAAGCAATGACCTCATTCCTTGCTACTATTCTGAAATCAGTCATAGTGACTAAAACTCCTTGTTTTCTTCACAAAAGAAAAATCAGATGACCTTTGCTCTGACCTTTGGCTTGATATTTATAAAAGCTAATTATAGGGTGGACCAACTCCCCTTTATCATTCAGGAACATTTGGTTAAGGTCCACTCTTTAAATCAAAAACAAAAAAGTCAACCAGAAGGCTATTTAGGGCTGTATGCAGAAAGATGAAATCTACTGTGATGGTTAATTTAGAATTTTGGCCATCAACATTGATTTTCTCCAAGTCAATCAAGTGAAGAAACATGGAGGGGATTTAAGTTTGTCATAAAAATCAGTGTTTCACTAACCCAATGAAATCAGTTATCTGGTGGTCTGCAGTTGGAGGTTATAGAGATACAAGGTCTGACAACTTCAGCATTAAACCTCTCTCATTTTTACCACCACACCCTCAGTTACTGCACCAGCAAGAAAAGAAATGTAGGCAACTGTATGTTGTTACTTGGCTAATAAAGAGAGAGAGTGCAGTCGTATATCCCCAGCATGCACGTAACTTACTTATTTACCTTTAATACAATCTTTATGCTTATAGACTCAAAAAGGGTAAAGATTCAGAAGAGGGGGGGAAAAAAAGCATTAGGTAATTAAAGCAATTAAGGAGAAATACAGCATTCCTCTTTCTTCCCATGCTTCTCCTGGCAATCTTTTTCTCAGGGTAAAAGTAAAGGTCTGATTCTTTTGTTCATTCCAGCCACCGCCCTTTAGCAATCTGTGTCTGAGCAAGACTGCCACGCCCAATAAAGGGACAAAGGCAGAGAAAAGGGAATTCTGGGCATAGGAAACAGCTCGACTTTATTTATAGACATGTAATATATTGGTTTCAGTGACATGTAGATGCAAATCATTTGCTATCTCCATAAACAATTAAAACAGGAGGCTTAAAATATATGTATGTTCTAAAATTCTGTCTGATAAAACTATTCTTTTCCTAGAAAGAAAGGGATGTGGCCAAAGGATTCTCTGATTTCCAGAAAAAGGGTGAATGCTGCCCCCTTTTGACTAAGAGTTGTATATACTTTCTACACAGTCATAAGCCTGAAATAATGAACAGATAGATCTATTTCTGTAAGAGAAATCTGGTTAAATCTTGGAAACTGGCAGACAGAAGGGGGCTAAGAGTTTATTAAGTAAAACTCTCAATGAGACTTTTATAGCTTCCTGAAATACTGCTCATCCTTCATCCCTATATCTTTTCAGTTGTGGCTCTTTTAGAGGCTTTTAATTCTGCCTGGAATAATAATTTGAGTTTACTGCTCTGTTATCTCTGCTATTGACAGACCAGGAGCTTGTCCAATTTTTTGTTGTTGTTTTTTTGTTTGAAGTTTTTTGTTGTTTTTGTTTTGGTTTGGTTTTTTTGTTCATCACAGTATAGGCAGTGACTTACATACATTGGTGCTCAACATTAAATGTTCTTTAATGACAAATGTCTCACTGAGATCATCACAGTCTAGAGTTATGAAGAGTTCTCTCTGAACTAGTGTGTGCAGCCGGGTTTTAAAGTCAAGAGATTCACACAGCGGTGTCATATTTTAATTGAGGAACTCCAGACTTTAAGCACATGTTCCTCTTCTTTTATATATTATATACACCCACCACTGAGCTGTTATGCTATATATGTTAAAAAATTCATCAAGAATAAAAATTATGATGAAAAACTTAGTTACCCTACACACAGACATAACACTGAATGAAAGAAACTAGATATGTAAGACTGAATGCTATATGATTCCATTTATATAAAACCCAAAAGCAGGCCAAAGTAATGTATACTGTCAGGAGTCAGGAGAGTGATTATCTTTGATTAGAAGGAAGAACTAAGTTACTAATGTTTCATTTCTTAATCTTGGTGTTGACTGCACAGTTATGTTCAATTTGTGAAAACTCATTAAGCTATACACTTATGTGCATTTGTATACATTATACTTCAATTAAACATTTTTATGCAGTATCTTTCTCAAACTCAGTAAACAGACTTCCATATTTCCCAGGGCACATGCACCCCATTTTAGATACCTATACTTTAATTAATGAAGTTAATCAAATTCTTTCAGCTACCAGCCAGACAGTAAGACTTCCTCAATATGTGGAACTTCTCTAGCAGGAATGCCTGTACATTGGTTTCCAGTTGCTATGGCAACTACAGGGCACCTATTCTCCTTGAGAACATGTTCATCTTCCTGCCCTTCTCTGCTCCCTAATACATTAATACTCACTTGGGAAAGTTATTTCATGTATGTGAGTTTATCTTCTGGGATAAAGGAAAGTGGTTTCACCATGCGAAACCTCTTGTTTGTGTTTGTCAGACTCAGATTTCTTATCTGTAAACTGGCCTTGTAAGACCTTGTGGGGAGTACCTACTACACTTAAACATGAAGAGGATAGGACTTGGAAATTTGTTGACCCTTAATAAATTTCAATTATTAGGGGGAAATATCCTGCTCTATGAGTCAGAAGACCCACATTCTAACCTGGTTCTGTCAGTCTCTGCAGTGAAAATTTAACAAAGTCACTGAATTTCTCCATGTCTTAGTTACTTCAATTATAAAATGAACAGATGGACTTCAAGTCACAAAGGTATACATTTAGTGAATAAAGACCAAAAGAACAAAACAAAACTGCCAGCCAGTGAGTGAGTTTCAGTTTATCCCTACTGCATGATTAGAATTTTATGACTTGCTGGCCAGTTGCTACCTTGGCTTTTCACTTTATTACTACAATTTCCTGGGATAGTATAATTTCCTGTTTGTTCCCCTGCTTTCCTTTTACCTTGCATTACCACATTATGCTGTTGGGCCATGAAATTCTAAGGAAAGGAATCCAAGGAGTCCTTTGTGACTGTTAGCTCTACTAACAGGACACATCTCCTGACACATTGGATGAAAATTATGGTAGTTTAAAAAAAAAAAAAAGATTTGGCTTGTGTTGAAAGGTGCAGCAGGGAGAGGATATTCAAAAGGAAGGATGTCAGTTATTAACTTTGCAGAAGCAAACAAGAACAATAAAAACCAATCGTTATAAAAAATGAGCTGCAGATGATGCTAGTCAAGAAAAATCTGTGGAATATTTTAAGTAGAAGAAAGTTGACTAGAAAAATAGGAGATCAGACCTCAAGTATAAATCTGCTTTTAAAGAATAATCAAGTCCTCAAGGTAAGGAAGAACACTGCCAGAGATAGATGGGCACAATTCAAGAAAATATATTTATAATCAAACATGTATTTAGCAATAAGGAACATATGAGAAAATATTAAAAGGTGTTGAAAGATATATAATAAATGATGCTATGTACTATTCAAGACTCAGGACAATTGGAATAACCAATTAAACCAAATTATAAAGAAAAAATTATGAAATTGGTGAAAGGCAAACTTTCATATTTATCTCATTAATATTCTTGAAACAAGAACTGATTAAAATTAAGATTAGATCATCTTAAGGATAGAGTGATGGATAAATAATTGCAAAGAAAAAAGAAAATGCAAAATTAGAGTTAACTTTCAAAGACAGGAAGAAAAGCTGAAGCTACCCAACATAAATAGACTTATAAAGAATAGATAACAAAAAAGCAGGTATCTTCACCTAGGGAAGCTGAGAGACAACTCAAATGCCATATCTGTCCACAAGAAAGGTCAAAGTGGTGATGAGTGAAGCTAACTCACAGTTTGAGGGTGATTGTTTTAGACTTACTTTGGAGAATCCATAGTATGAATTCAGGTATAGATTCATATGTAGAAATTTCATTAATGAATAGTGAAGATTTCTTAGAGACATTGACTTTGACTTTGTCATGTGAAGCAAGGTTTCTCTAGCTGATGAGAAAAGCTTATCAACTCCTAACATTGTATGCTTCACTGAAGTACATATGTAAGACACTGATAAGGAATTCCTGAATATCCTAAATGCAAATAGAATTCTCACCTATCTCTGGGACCCATGCTTCTCAAACTATATTATAAATGTGCATCACTTGGGAATCTTGCTGAAATTCAGATTCTGATCCTATACGTCTAGAGCCTGAGATTCTGCATACTGAAGAAGCTACTGGCTAATACTCATACGCAGGCAATGCCCCTGCCCAGATGATGATGATATATTTTGTGCATCGAAATAAACATGCAGATTTTAAAAGGGAACGGTACAGTATAAGACATGTACCAGATCATCACTAATTCTAGCTAGAGATTGTTCATTTAATAAACAAAGATAATTAGATATAATTCCAGTCCTCCAGAAGTAAAGACATTGCATTACAGCTGTCCAAGCATGAGACCAAGCATGAGAATAGATGTATGATTGTGGTGTTTTGGAGCACAGAGATGGGTAAGCTCACAGCAATGTGGGTGACAAACAGGAAACTGCTTATATAAAAACACAGTGACCAGGCAAGTGGTTTAGTATTGCTTATGTGGAGAATTTACATATAAAACGCAGGAAGATGAGGCTAGTAGATAACTAAAGTCTGGTTCTCCATCTTGAGGCATTTTGGACATTATCTAACCAGCAATGTTAAGCCATTGAAGAGAATGAAGTGACAGCCTTAGATTAGTGTGTTTAGAAAGTCCTTCTTGCTACAGAATAGAGTATGGGGTTAACTAGTTGGAGACAGAAATGGGGAAACTATTGTAATAATCACATTCAAAAATAATGAAGGCTTGAAATAAACCATTGTCTGTGGGAATAAAGAGGGAAGAGAGATTAAGAAATATGTATTTAAGTAAATTGCCAGCGTCCAAACCAACATGCCACAAGAAATACTCAACAAAGAAAGTTTCAAGTAAAGAAAGGAAATTCCTTCCATGCTTATTCTCCAAAAACTAAGTTAACAGAGGGTCACGCTTCCCCCTCCAACACACACCCCAACACAGGGTGTCACTATGTTGCCCAGACTTGGCCTCAAAGTCTTGGGCTCAAGGAATCCTCCTGCCTCATCCATCTAGGTAGCTGAGACTTCAGGCTCATGGCAACACACCCAGCTTTAGATTATGCATCTTAATTTGTGTCAATGATATAATTATCAGTTTTGAGCAAAAAGGTGATAATGACATAAGAATACATTAAATTAACTAGAATTTTAAGACAAAAGACTTTGGAAATATCACATGCTATCTTGACATGGGTAAAGATGGGATGGAAAGAAGCAGCCATTTTCTGCAATCTAACACCAAGAAATCTTTGTCCCAAATATACAATGAAAGTGAAAACCTATTTAAGAACAAACTACTTAGAGAAAGAGTGAGAATATGAATTGACCACTGAACAATGGACAGCTTGGAAAGGGATCTAGAAAATAAAGTATTAATATGTAACAGATGCTGACACAGGCTCCATTGATCTGAAAAGCTTTTTGTTTTGTTTTGTTTTTTAATTTAGGGTATATTTGACAGGAACCCCAAACTGCTTTCTGTATCAGGCTTTCAATAATCTTGTCTATGTAAAGTCTTTTCAAATTCTCTCTGGAGTGGCTCCAATGTAGTTCCTGAACACTATTAAATTCCCCATTTGTGGCTGGGCGAGGTGGCACACTCCTGTAATCACAATGACTTGGGAGGCTGCAGTAGGTGGATCACAAGTTCGAGGCCAGTCTCAGAAGCTTACCAATACCCTAGCAACTTAGTGAGATCCTGTCTGAAAATAAATAAAATTGGATTAGGGACGTAGCTCAGTGGTAAAGTGCCCCTGGGTTCAATTCCCAGTATCAAAAGTAAACAAATTCTCCATTTGTGGGCATGGACCAGGCAGCTCCATGTCCTGGCACCTCCTTCATGGGTGCTTTCTCCTTGTTAACAGGGCCTCCTGTTACCTCCCGCTGTTGCTGGTACTGCTATTCTTCCTTCTATTGGCATATCAGCTACTACCCAAGAAACATTCCCAATCACATTTAGGCATTGCTGTCCTCCCTGCCACTCTTCTGAGACCTCAGAATGCACACACTCGCTGCAATTGGGTAGAAAGTGAAGGGGGTGAAATCTCTGCATCCACGTAGGCCTGTGAACACTCTTCCTGTCACAAGGTTCTGCTCCCACAGTCTTCTTTTGCTTCCCATTCTCACTCCCAAAGATTTTCTTTGGCCCTTGCCCATGTTTTCCAGCTCTCCTTCACTGATTTAATTCCTACTCCTACATCTGGGCCCTTGCTGCCTAGCAAAATTCCATTCAAAATTCCTCTTATTAGAATGTATGTTGTTATAGCTCAGGCAATCTTAATTAGGAAAAGACCCAGTTCCCAAATAAAATAGTTTAAATGCAATGGAAAAAATAAAATGCTATCCATAAGAAATTTTAAATGTTAGGCTAAATCTACTGAGTATTGTACTTCAAATTTGAATTATATAACCCATGTAAGCTACTACAAATAGCCATGGTTATAAGTATACCATATGCATTAAAAGGTAGGAACTATTTTATCAAAAGTCAATGATTTAATGCATTACTTTCTACCTTGACTTTTCTGATGTTAGACTCTTCTATTTCTTCTACTGTATATTAGTTTTCCATTGTGGTCATAAAAAATTATCACAAATTTAGCATTTTAAAATGCCCATTTACTAAGTCAGTGAGTGAGTGGGTCAGAAGTCTGGGCATGGAGTTGCCCAGCTGGATCCTCTTGCTTCATGAGGCAGAAATCAAGAAATTGTCTGGGTTCTTATCCGAGGTCCTGGAGAATATTCTGCTTCCAAACTCATTCCAGGTGTTGACAGGATTGTTTCTTGTGCTTGTAAAGACCCCTTTCCCTATAGCAATTCTATTAAAATTGGAGGAGCACTCGCATTTTGACTAAGCACCACCACTGAGGAATACTATGTTGTTTTATCAACCAGTTATTTTCAATTGTGTTATTAAATTTACCTTTTGCAGATGTCCTAATACATGCATGTTTTTATTGCACCCTGGATTTTTCTGTGACTTAGCAGTCTGTTTTTACAACAAATGTCCATGCTTTTCTTCTCTCTTTATCATTTCATTTCTGGTAATAAATTAGTGAGACTGGGTTTACTGTAACTGGACTCTACTCTCATCCTTTCCAAGTGAGAAAAATCCCAAGTTGAGGGCACAAAGAATTTACTATGTTCAAATCTTTTGATTAATATTAACCATATTTTAGTCCAGGAATCATCCCTTTATGAATATCAGGCCTTTTAACCACAAGAGAAAAAAATAACAATGTTTCATTCCAACTAAAGGATTCCTAGTCCTTCCATAAATCAGTTTTATTATTCTGTAAATTTGAGAATAGAGATACTACCTCTGTTTTAATGGTTCTGCTTACAGTAAACTGAGGGTAAAATCTTGAGTGTTCAGGAATCCTCACTAGAGCATAAGTGACTTACTTCCACCAATGTTCTACCTACTTTCCCAGGATACAGAATTATATAATAGGTTCAATCTCATGATCCAGCAGCATTCACAATTATCTTCATTATTTCATCCTTTTTCAGAATTTCAGGAATGTGTCCAAACATACATGAACTCTGTGCTTAGACATACTAAGCTGTCAATACTAAAAAAAAAAAAAAAAAAAAGTAAGAGAGCTAACCAGAAACATCAGAATAGGTGTGAAGGGAATGTATTGTTAGTAGGGCTGATCCTCAAGGAAGAGTACAAATATAAACTCAGTCCAGACTTGTGCTGATATTCAGTGAAAACCACCTAAGAAGGCAGGGCACTATTGAACGACTCTTTGGATAGTAGCTACACTTGTTGTTAGGCATATATTTTGCCTAAAGTTAAATTAGCCAAGTTTGAAAGAGGACTGAAATTAAGGTCAAACGCCCAGGGAAAAAAAAGCTTAACAAAAATGGAGGAGGAAGAGGAGGGGAAGGGAGAGAGAAAGGAGAAGGAGGAATGGGGAGAGGAGGAGGACAAGGGGGAGGGGCGAGAGAGAGAGAGAAAGAAAGAAAAAAGAAAACAGAGAGAGAAAGGAAAGGAGGAAAGAAGAAAGGAAGGAAGGAAGAGAAAGGCAAGAAAGAAGGAAGGAAGGAAGGAAGGAAGGAAGGAAGGAAGGAAGGTTATGAGGCACAACTTAAGAAAAGACCGATCACCACTGAGAAGTCCAAATTTGAGAGTCTTTATTAAGCCAGCCGGCTGACTGTCTCACACAGTGCCCCCAAAAATGGCTATTGGGAGAACAGCCCCAACCACAGGGTTGTAGGGGTTCTTATACCAAAATCACATTAATCATAAGTGTCTATTGCTATGATTTGAAATTACACATTAACATCATGAGCTCATCAACAGAGGGGGAAGTGGGTCAAAATGACCCTTACCTAGGTACAAATTAAAGAATGGTTACTAATATCCACAAAATCACTGTTCACATGGTATGTTGTTTAGGAGCAATAGGGATCAAAAGAGAGCAATTTTTCATTACATAGGAATTGTCACTCTGCATTGTTAAACATGTCACACTAAGTAACTGATGATGGGTACAGAGGCGGGGTGTTCCCGTGAGAGAAGCTTATTTCCTACATAACATGGAGTCTCAGAGCAAAATGAAACCTGTTTAGTCATTTCCCTTAGAGTCTGGCCTATAACATTCTCATGGAGTCAGATCTGTCAGCCCATCACAAGGAAGAAAGAGAAAGGCAGGAAGGAAGGGAAGGGAAGGAAGGAAAGAAGGAAGGAAGGAAGGAAAGAAGGAAGGAAGGAAGGAAGGAAAGAAAGAAGGAAGGAAGGAAGGAAGGAAGGAAGGAAAGAAGGAAGGAAGGAAGGAAGGAAGGAAGGAAGGAAGGAAGGAAGGAAGGAAGGAAGGAAGGAAGGAAAGAAAGAAAGAAGGAAGGAAGAGAATCAGAACTCCAGGAAAATGGCAAGGAGGTTAAGCCACGCCTGCAGGCTCAGCAGGAAGCTGGACCACACATCAGAAAGGAAGCAGAAACCATGGCACATGAACTAGTTACATATGTTGAGCATTACTGGGCATATTGCCCCTAACTGCAGAAGCAGGTGGCAAAGGGCTATGCTGAGAACACTGAAATTCAGACTGGAAGTCATAGACTATTTCCAGACCTCATCCACTTATAAATCTGAGCAATTAAATGCTGCCAAATGTTGTTTCCACTGGTTCAGGGAGTTACAGAATTTAGCTTATAGAAGAAAGATTGTTGTCACTTGTATCTGAGAAAGAATAAGAAAGAGTAAAGAATTAAATAATATATTATGACTGAGAAAATGAGAACCAAACAACTAGGAGACCTCTGAAGACTTTCAGAAGAGCAATAGTCATAGATGCCTCTCCATAGAAACGAATTTTTTTTTAAAAAAGAATCTCTATTCCTTTATCCTTCTGAGCATATCCACATCATTTTATTGATCATAAGATTTCTTAACCACACTTCCCTTATATAAAGGTTTTACGAATGTCTTGTTTCTCTATCCTAAGAATGGACTTAAAAAAGAACTAAAGCAATTCATTTACTTAGTTGGGACATAGCAAGATATACACTTTGTTTCACTACATCAACATAGCATCTGTCTGGCTGCTCACCTTAGCATCTCTCCACTACTCATAGCAAAGATCACTTGAAGACCTCCTATGTGCTACATTCCTCTGGTTGGGGAAAACCAAAAAGCTCAGGGGACACTCAACCTGTCTTGCTGCTAGCTCTGCTTTAAGTTTATGGGAAAGGACATTGATCTTCAAAATTGGGGATAATTTTGCATGTAGATTAGTGGTAAAAGTGGTTATTAGTATCTTAAGTTGTTAGTAAGAATAACTGAGATTCTGTCCTCTATGATCAACCCCACCACCTACCAGAGTTTCATTGATTGGGTCTGTTATGTTTACTGTATCTAACTGAGTGATTAGAGATTTCTTTCTTTTTTGGGGGGTGGAGGGGAAGGTGGGGTATGCTGGGAATCAATTACATATTTCTTCCTTCATTCATTTAAGAACAATTAACTGACATCTCCTTGGTAGCAGGCTTTATTCTAGTTACTGGGAATCTAACAGTGAGTAAAACAGACACAATTCCCTGCCAAGAGAAGACAGGAAGAAGATGAAGTAAGAAAGATTCAGGTAAGAGTTAGTTCACATTCATGGTAGGGAGTCTGGGTTTTATCCTTAGTGGGTTGGGAAATCTACTCACCGGTTTTATGCACGAAATTAACAAAACTGAGTTTATATTTTTAGAGGATCATTTGGGCTGCCATGTGAGAAAGTTAGAGTGAGAGCACAAGGTAGGATTAGTAAGCTTTTTGTAGCTGTGATGAGGATGAGGTGGTTGAGATGGAAGTAGTGGATTTCTAGCTAGATTTTGAAATCTTTTAAAATAAATTATTAAATTATTATTTTAATTTTAATTATTTTATTATTTTAATAAATTATTAAATTACTTTCATTTTATTGGTTCTGCTTAATTATACATGACAGTAGAATCCATTTTGATAAAATTATACAAGATAGAATATATCTTATTCTAATTAGGACCCCATTCTTTTGGGTGGGTACAATGGTGGGGTTCACTTAGGTATTTTCATGTGTACATAGGAAAATTATGTTAGATTTATTCTACTGTCTTTCCTATTCCTATACTCCTCCCTCCCTTTCATTCCGCTTTGTCTAATCTGCTGATTTTTTCTTCTTCTCCTTCCCCCCACCTTTATTGTGGCTTAGCTTTCACATATCAGTGAAAACATTTAGTTTTTTGGGATTGGTTTATTTTGCTTAGCCTGATATTCTCCAAATTCATCCATTTACTGGCAAATGTCATAATTTCATTCTTCCTATGGCTGAGTAATATTCCATTGTGCACTTGGACCATAATTTCTTTATCCATTCAACTGCCAATTGGCATCTAAGTTGGTTCCACAGCTTAGCTATTGTGAAGTTAGCTGCTATAAACACTGATGTGACTGTGTCACTGTAATATGCTTATTTTAAATCCTTTGAATATATACCAAGGAGTGGGATAAGTGGGTCAAATGGTGGATCCATTCCTAGTTTTTTGAGGAATTTCCATACTGCTTTCCAGAGTGGTTGTATCAATTTGTAGTATGATGTAAGAGTGTACCCTTTTCCCCATGTCCTTGCCAATATTTGTTGTTACTTGTACCCTTGAAAATTGCCATTCTGACTGGAGTGAGATGAAATCTCAGTGTAGTTTTAATTTTCATTTCTCTAATTGCTAGAGATGTTGAACATTTTTTCATATATTTGTTGATTGTTCATATTTCTTCTTTTGAGAATGGCCTGTTCAGTTCCTTTGCCCATTAATTAATTGGGTTATTTGTGGTTTTGGTGTTAAGCTTTTTGAGTTATTTGCATATCCTGGAAATTAATGCCCTGTCTGAGGTGTGGGTGGTAAAGGTTTTCTCCCATTCTGCAGGTTCTCTCTTCACATTTTCTAGATTGATTCTTTTGCTATGAAGAAGCTTTTTAATGTCATCTAATTTATTGATTTTTATTTTATTTCTTGTGCTTTAGGAGTTTTGTTCAGGAAGTCAGTTCCTGTGTTAATATGTTGAATTGTTGGGCCTACCTTTTCTTCTAGTAGGTTCAGAGTTTCTGGTCTAATTCCTAGGTCTTTGATCCACTTTGAGTTTGGGTTTGTGCAGGATGAGAGATAGGGGTTAAATTTTATTCTATTACATATGGATTTCCAGTTTTCCTAGCACTATTTTAGCACTATATGTTAAAGAGGCTATCTTTTCTCCAATGTAAGGATTTCACACCTTTGTCAATTAATGAAATAACTCTATGTATGTGGGTTTGTCTCTGCATCCTTTATTCTATTCCATTGGTCTTCCTGCCTATTTTGGTGCCAATGCCATGCTGTTTTTGTTATGTTAGTTCTCTAGTATAATTTAATATCTGGTATTGTTATGGCTTCTACTTCATATTTTTTCTCTAAGGATTGCTTTAGCTATTCTGGGTCTCTTAGTTTTCCAAATGAATTTCATGACTACTTTTTCTATTTGGATAAAGAATGTTACCGGAATTTTGATGAAATTGCATTGAATCTATACAGTACTTTTGGTAGTATGGCCATTTTGACAATATTGATTCTGCCTATCCACATACATGGGAAGTCTTTCCATCTTCTAAGGTCTTCCTCAATTTCTTTCTTTAATGTTCTGTAGTTTTCATTGTAGAGATCCTTCAACTCTTTTGTTAGATTGATTCCTAAGTTTTGGTTTTTTTTTTAGGCTATTGTGAATGGGATGGTTTTCCTAATTTCTCTTTCAGTTAATTCATCATTAGAGTGTAGGAATGCAATTGATTTATGGGTGTTAATTTTAAACATCCTGTTACTTTGCTGAATTTGTTTAGGAGTTCTAGAAGTCCACTGGAGAATATTTTGGCTCTTCTAAATTTATAATCATGTTGTCATCAACAAACAGAAATAGTTTGAACTCTTCTTTTCCTATTTATATTCCTCTAATTTCTTTTTTTTTTTTTTTTTTGCCCAATCACTCTAGCTAGATTTTTAATGCAGAACTGACCAAAATCCTTAATGGGTTGAACATAGGTAGGGAGACATTAGGAAAGATTTCTAGGTTTTTATCTGAGCAAATGCATGAAAACAGGTATTATTCTGCATAGAAACATAAGGTTTGGGAAGTTTAAATTTTGGATATGTTCAGTTTGAGATGGCTGTAAGAGGTCAAATTGAAACATCAAATAGGAATTTGGATAAAATCTGCAGGGGTAAAGGGAAAGTTCATGCTGAAGAGAGATTTGGGAGTCAACACTGGTCTCATGTAAACTTTTAAGTAAATAGATTTATTGTTACATTCTGGGGGAAGAAGGATTTATTCCTCCTGAAGCAAATATGGTATATTTGTTTGCATTGTAAGTCCCAACACATAACCTGTATGGGTGGCATTATTTTGATTGCAGTTAACAGAAACTGTCTCTATATAGCTCATGCAAAAAGGAAATTAGTTAACAGCAATCTTTCAGTTCTTTCACACAATGAAAGAAAGAGTCGGAAGTCTCAGGAAGTACAGCAACACAATGAAAGAAAGAGTCGGAAGTCTCAGGAAATATAGCAACCACAAGCTCAACAAAGACCATAGTGATACGGGTTAGAGGAACTTGTATTAATAACATTCAGCTCCAATGACTTTAAGTCCACCAGAGTCAAACTGATGACCAGCAAACCCAGGCAACGCAGTGTCCATCCATTTCTGTTAAGCAAAGACACTAAAATAAAATTTTGTTACTCAAAGTGTGGTCTTTGGATCAACAGCTTGTTTGGAATACAAAACCTCAGGTTGTACTCTTTCTTGTCAGTTATAATTTTCACTTTGACAACATCCCCAAGTGATTCTGATTCATATGCAAACTAAAGTTGGGAAACACTGAACCAAATAGATTTGAGACATAAAACTCTATTATTGTCTGGATATGGCAGGTATTTTCATGTATCAGTTATATCGTGAAAGCTTGTTTGGATTCCTACCTGTAAACTTTTCCTACCTATAAACTTTACCTTAATGAGAATTATAAATAATTCTACATTAAATGACTATTAAATTCACTATTTTGTGAAATTTTATGCTTAGTATGTTGCATGGCTATATAAAGAGAAATTATACTATTGAAACATTATAAACTCCTTGCCACACACCCCATGACCCTTCTTTCCAGGAAGTTCAGAGTTAATTTTGAGGCAAACTTCTGCTTAGGTAGCTGATAAGTTTATTGTAGTTCATTTAGTCCTTTAAGACCCATAGTTTTGATATTCTGATGGTGTCAAAGTGCTCTAAAGTAGTCTTTTATTTATACAACATAACTGTCTTCATGGATCAGAATTCCGCATTTGCAGTGCTTTATATTTTACATTTTTCTTTTTCACACTTTTATAACAATGTTCTTGCACATTCACATTATCTATCTATTATAAAATAATAAGAACAAGAGGAAAGTTATAAATAGTAATGCCACTGTTTGATAAACAGGCATGCTACTTTTTATTTGATCTAAGTAAAAAGACTGGCAGCTCATTAAAATGTTGGCTTAGAATTGTGGTCTAGAAAGCCAATAGGTCTTGAAATGGAATGTAGTTCTGCCTCTGAACTCACCAGTCCCCTAAATAATTTCTATGATGCCTCAAATAAACTTGTCTAAAAATTCCTTCTAGAAATGAATTTAGTAGAAATTATTGAAAGAAAATCTAGCTATTTTAACTTTTCCATTAGCATCATTTCTTAAAATGTGCCCTGAAATCTGTTACATTAGAATTATCTTGGGAATCAATTAAAATAAAAATTCCATGTCCACTCCAAAACTTCTAAATCAGAATCTCTGGAGGTAGAGTTTAGGAATGTGCATTTAAAAATATTTTCCTTAGGTAAGTCTTATGTACACTAAAGTTACAGAATTATGCTAAACATTACATTTTCAAATTTAGTTTTTTATTGGTATTGGTGTCAATTTCCTATGACTGAACAAAACATTCACCTTTATTGTTTCACATTGTATTTGTTCAGGCTGTCTAAACTTCACATTGGAATGACATTTTGAAACATATGTGACTTAATTTTTTCTATTTTTCCAAAGGCTTTAAACAAATATTTTTTCTTAATAACTGTTTTAGTCAGCATTTTCATTGCTGTGACCAAAAAAAACCCTGATAAGAACAACTTAGAGGAGGAAAAGTTTATTTGGGGCCCAAGGTTTAAGAGATCTCAGTCCATAAATGGCAGACTTCCTTCGTCTGGGGCCAAGGTGAGGCAGCACATTATGGGGGAAGGGCCCAGCAGAGAAAAGCTCCTCAGCTCCTGGCCCAGTCAGGAAGTAGAGAAAGAGAGGAAGGAAAAGGGACCACAGGGAAAATGCATCTTTCCGGGCATGCCTCAATGACCTTCCTCATCTAGCTACATCCTACCTGCCTTCAGTTACCATACAGTTAGTTCATTCAAACTAGCATGGACCTCTTTGGTTACAGTTCTTGTAATCTAATCATTTCACCTCTGAACAGTTCTGCATTAACAGGAGCTTTGGGAGGACACCGCATAGTCAAACCATAAAAATAACAACTTACATGCATCAAGTAACATTTCCAGAACATTCAAGAATATTGTCTTGGCTGGGATGGAGAATCACTTTTCAAACAGTATCACAAAGAAAAACTGAAAAGTGATCAATTTAATTTAATATTTCAAAATAAGATGTATTTATCTGATTAAAAATTAAGATTAAAAACTTTCAAAATTGATACACTTTTACTTGTTTGTTAAGTTCAAGATACAGAGAAAATGGTCTGTCATTATCTTATACCCCATATAAAATTATGTGGATAGCCGTATAGTGCTTCTACAGTACTTAGCACATGGTCAGTACAAAATATCATTATATTGTTTGAATAAATAAATGGCATACAAAATATGTACATTTTGCATCCTTTTTGTTATCTAATACCATAGAAATATATATTTTTCAGTTTTCAACATGCCCTATAAGTTTTCTACAACAATAGATGTGTAATATTCTATTTGATATATCATAATTCATTCACCCAATTCCTGCTGATGAACATTTTCAATTTTATACTACTAAAATAAATTACAAAATAAACAGTTGCACATCTTTTTATTTCTTTAGGACAAACTCTTAAAGCAAAATTGCTGAGTCAAAATGTGTGTGTGTGTGTGTGTGTGTGTGTGTAATTTTCATATATATTATCATCCGAAACATTGATTTAGTACTATTACATTATCTACCATTATAACTATTTTCCTACAATGGATATCTTTATCAGTCTGATATCCAATAAATATAATTTCATTATTTTAATTTATATGTACTTAATTACTAGTGAGAACATTTCTATTTTTATACTTTTATTAACCAACTTTTATCTTTTTCTATGAATTGCCTTTCATAATCATCAACTCATTTTTTAATGGAATAAAACAGGAAACTTTTAATTTTGGTTCTGAGATGACTGATTACTTTCTGCTTCCCTTTGTAAATTGACAAGTAGAAATTGTATCTATTTATGGTGTACAATATGACCTTTTGACATATATAATAGGAAAGTCTAAGTTCTAATGAATAAATATGACATTAGAGCAAAACTCTAATATGTTGTAGCAAAAAAGAAAAAAGACATGCAAAGAATTGAAATCAAATAAAAATTGAGAAAGACATGGAAAAATGAAATACAGAGATAGAGAGAGAAAGAAGAGTCAGGTTAATAGAGGACTCCATCAGAATAGATATAGAAATAGAGAACACAAAATACATATGCATCCAAAGAGGAAGAGAGATATTCAGACAC
The DNA here is from genome assembly GCF_902686445.1 of Sciurus carolinensis. NCBI lineage: Eukaryota > Metazoa > Chordata > Mammalia > Rodentia > Sciuridae > Sciurus > Sciurus carolinensis. The sequence continues at coordinate 77,577,322 of NC_062221.1, forward strand.
AAAGACACACTGAGATATGCATTTATAAAAGCACTGTCAGAGATTAAAAAGTAGAGATGCTCAAAGAAAAATAGATGGGCATAGGTGAAAAGGCACAAATACATAGACACAGGTTTACTCATAATTAGATGTATATATACTGGATTATACAAAAAGTCACATAGAAAATAAGAGTGCAAACATATAAAAAATATTATGCAAAATTACCAAAGAGATATACAAGAAAATATGATGCAGAAAAACAAACTTAGGAACACAGGGTGTTATAGTTTAGATGTGAGGTGCACACCAAAAGCTCACATGTGAGACAATGCAAGAAGGTTTAGAGGAGAAATGATTGCGAGATGACAGCCTTAACCCAATTGGTGAATTAATCCCCTGATGGGATTAACTGAATGGTAACCAAAAGCAAGTCGAGTATGGCTGGGGGCATGCCTTGGGGGTGTATATTTTGTATCTGGTGAGTGCAGTCTGTGTCTCTGCTGCCTGATCATTACATGAGCTGTTTTACTCCACCACACTCTTTTGCCATGATTTCCTGCCTCACCTTGAGCCTCAAGAAATGGAGCCAGCTATCTATGAACAGAGACCTCTGAAACCATGAGCCCTCAAATACACTTTCCCTCCTCTAAAATTGTTCTTAATAGGTCTTTTGGTCGTAACAGTGAAAAAGCTGACTAAAACACAGGGACAGGTAAATTCAGTGAGAAAGAGGCTTTCATGAATCAAAACCCTCATAATACGGTGGTTTTAGATAGACATACTAAAACCTTAAAATTTCGTTGCACTGTCACCCCCAGAAGTCAAAATTAAGGTGATAATTCTTGCTTTTCTTTAGATAAACTAAAATTGAGGCCCAGATGTAATCATAAACTTAAATTTTCCTCTTTATTTTAGAAAAATGCAAAAATGAACCCTCCTAGAAAATACAAACATGCAAAATAAAGTTTTATTTGACTATTCCACATAAATGCACAAATAATTTATCCACTTTCTTTCTTCATTTAGATAGAGTCATGGAATATAAAAAATATTTTTAAAAATGTTATAAGTTCCATATAAAGAACTACAGGTCTCATTAAAGCTACATCTATTACTAAATACCAATACCAAAATGATACTAAAAAACCCATGATTTTACGAATTGCTATTGGAAAAGAGAGGGAAGAAAGAGCTGAAATAGTAACTGAGAATCAAGCATCTGGCAAGATTATAGTAAAATTAATCTAATTTAAGTTCATTTCTCTGAGAAGTTAGAAAGTTCAAAAACCGCTAGTGTTATAGTCATCTTACTCTTGAGTTAATAAAATCAACTGTGTGGAAATTCTATCAAGCAATCATCAATCAACCACTATGGATGACCAAAAACAAACAAACAAAAAGACTGAACTAAAAAACCATCAATTCAGTCTTACTCTACAGACACCGCCAAAGTATTTCAGGGATGCATAAATATTTTGAAATATGTTTAAATAATGTGTCCTGACTGCCAGAAAATTTTTTTCCAAGCAAATGTTATTAAAAAAATGTTTGGGCTATCCACAAATGTTTTTACAAGCATTCCTGCCAGGCAACTACTGGAGCCTCAGAAAAAATTGTGGCCAACAGGAGAACTCATAAGAAAGATGCATTGGATAGAAGGTGACCTAAGGAAATGTAGACAGGAATATTTTAAGATGGTCCAAAAACAAATGCATGTTTCATGAAAGGATTTGAAACAAATAGTTCTGGCTGAAAACAAACATTTGGACAGTGAGGACACACCCAACAAAAATGTTTGTTTGCTGATATTAACATTTTATTTGGCACATATTTGCCAGAGTAGAAGTGGGCAAAAATAAGATAAATGCAAACATCTCACAGAAGGCAAAATTATAGTAAATGTTTAAGTATAAAATAAAAATGAGGACTTTTTTTACTGAACATGGCAAAATATAGATATTTATGACTTTAATAACAATATTACCAGCATAAAATCAGAAGCATAAAAATCTTTAAATATCAATTGTTATTCATTATTTTATATTTTGCCTTCATACAATGATGCACAATTCTTTTCAACTAATTCACAGAACAATTTTCAGAGATAAACTGATGACAAGTATTATTATTCCCATTTTACAGGTGAAATATATTAGCTAGATAAGTTTGTTCTTAATCCCTTATATCACATTTGCCTTTTGGCATTATGAACTATACTTTAAGAACACCATATTCTTTTAGAAAAAAATATTTATGGCATGTACAGTTGTTTAATGTTAAGAAAAAAACTTGTATGATAGGGGATAGAAATTAGGAAGTGTAGGAAAACATAAATGTTTATTCACACATTTCTTTAGTCACAATTTTTAGGACATGTACTACCCACTCATTATTTTCATCCTACATTAGTCACCATAATATTACGTCCTAAATTAAGTTCTACTTACCCTTTTAGTTTTCTTTCTTAATCTTATGATCTAAAGTAGTCGCAAATTATAAATGTTGTATTAAACGAAGTTCACACTCAAAACAATTTTCTTGCCTGATTTTCTGTTTCCGATCTCCTTTCACATCCGCTTCGTTTGCCCCTCCTATTGCTTGATGGAGTCACCTTCAGAGGTTCTGGCATCGGTTTGTTCTTCTACACTCACTCCTTGAACGACCTGCAAAACTTCCGTCATTCAACTGCATAAGGGAGATCTCCGCTTCTTGTTCCCCATTAGTTCACCAAACTCAAAATATTGAGAAGATTACTCATCGTCTTCCTTGCAACAATCCTAACTTCCTTATTTCCCTGGATGGCAACATCTTCCCTCCAATCACCTTTTAAAAATCCCTCCTGAAACTGTGTCTTTATATCCAATAGCTAAACCCTCTTGATTTTTATCTCATATGTAATAGCCAACACCTCCTCTTTATTCCAATCAACACTAACCACATCAACCACCAATCATCATCCACTTACTGTTAACTGCCTTACTGTCTCTTCTGTTTTTCCTCTCTCACCTTGCTTGTTATCAGATTAATCATTCTAGAGCAATGCTATACGATCATGTACTGAAATGAAGTTTATTAGACTGACACCTCTTCAGTTTTTGGCAGCAAAGAGAAGTTAGAATTTAGCTTGAAGTACTTCTAATGCTTCCCTTTACTCCTTTAAAGGACTGAGCAATCCATCCGGAGGGATAGGAATTTCTATGGATAGAGTTCAGTATCAGAAAGGCTAGGCTAATGTATTCTTATGGTTTGAATATGAAGTATCCCCCGAAAGCTCATGTGTGAGATAATACGGGAATGTTCAGAGGTGAAATTATAAGATTATGAGATCCGTACCCTAATCAGTGGATTAATCCATTTGGAAGATTATAATTTTAATTAATTAATGGATAGTAACTGTAGGGAGGTAGGGCAAGGCTGGAGAAAGTAGGTCACTGGGGCATATCCTTGGGGATTATATTACCCCTGGCTCCCTGCACTCAAGCTCTCTTTGCTTTCTGGCTGTCATGAGCTGAGCAGCTTTCCTCCAACACACTTTTCTGTCATGATTTTCTGCCTCACCTCTGGCCCAGACTTATGGAGTTGACTGACCACAGACTGAACCTCTGAAATTGGAGACGAAATAAACTTTTCCTCCTCTAAGTTGTTCTGGTCAGGTATATTGGTCACAGCAATGCAAAGCTGACTAACATAGCTCTCAATTTCTGATCTTTTTGCATCAATCATCTTCATACTATATACTCCAGCAAACTAACTGCTCTCAACATTCAAGTTGAACTGTATACTTCTCAAGTTCTAAATTTCTTCTCAAAGTGTTCACTTGAACAGAAGGAATTTTTCTTTTTCTTAAAATTTATTTAGAAAGACAATTACTTTTTTCTTGAACTTATTTTTAAGCTAATGCATAAAAACATAAAATTATAAATAGTAATGAGTACATTGTTAAGTTTCACACATGTATATATATATATATATATATATATATATATATGAATACACACACACACAATAATATTTAAGTTAGGTTAAACTTAGCTATCTTTTCTCTCTTAAGTCCATATTTTTTTCCTTGCCTTTTAGTATGCTGGGTAATGTTTTGTTAAATAGTAGACATGATATATTGGGTAACAGGACAGGAATTCAGCTAAATAGGCCGTTAGTGTGAGGTTTATTTTAATTCGGCTAGCAGTTAGGCTGTCTGTATTCAATATTTTCTTTATTTGTAGGTGTTAGGAAATTCAAATGCTTCTAGTGCACTTATTTTTTTCTCCCATGTTATCGTTAGGGTTATGTTAGAACTCTTTATAGCTCTTACAGCTCTTTCACTTATAATTTATTGGTAGTACACTGAAGACCTGTTGATGGGGTGGGAAGGAGTGGGCAAGAGGAATTATTCTATAATCATGTGATTACATTTTGGGGTTTTTTTGTTTGTTTGTTTTTGTTTCTGTTTTTGTTTTCAGTGGAACTGTGCCAACTGGCTGTGACTTTCATGAATATATTTCAACCCCTCTCTCCCAAATAGAAAAGACAGAACAGTGTTCTGACATATTACAAAATGTTTCCTTTTCTCTTCTCACTCCTAGAAGTATAAGGGATTTTCCTCTAATATTCTCTGTAATAATCTGGTAGACAATTCTGAAGTAAAATTCACAAATGTGTGGGGGCCCCCTGATGACTGTATTTCCTGGGAGATCTTATCTTTCAGGTTTGTCTCCACTGAGCTGCTGGCAATTTATCAATTATAGTTCCTTTTTCTTTACTTCCTGCATTGGTTCTTGCAAGGTTTCTCTTCAAGAGTCTCTGTATCTGGTAAGTTTTGATTCTCTATATTTATCTGCTGGTCTTTCCAATTTTGGGGACAATGTTTTTTCCCTATGACCTCACTTCTATTTCAGATCTAAAGAATTGTTGACTTTCAGTTTATTCAGCTTTTCACTTTTGTTAGAATGCTGTAGTAACTTCCCAGATTTGTATATGCCAGACCAGAAAGTAGTAATGCTGTTTACCTTATTCTTTTGACTCTTTATCTGACACCTACTTGACATTCCTGATGTCTTAACTTAATTTTCCCTGGTGAGTCTTCCCTAAGTCTTCCATGATTCACTCAGTACATCGTATTATAACTGCTATAACCAATATTTGTCTTCTCCAACAAACTGTAAGCTCATGAGGTCAACACTTCAACACTGTAGTCTCAGTGCCTACCACTATAATTAATAGAATGTATCAAAAGGCAAAAAAAAGGATGTATTATCTTACCAGTGTACTCTTAGCTTTTATAACTGTGTTTAAATATCTGGTTGAATATATTTTATTTTATTTTTAGAATGTAATTTGAATATCTGTGCCTATTTATTTTAACACGTAAAGTATTTTGTCTGGATAAATAAGATATACTACTCATATATTTGGAATGACAAACAATACATATGAGAAGAAAGACAACTTTATAATATCAGCCCGCCAGTCCTAGAACATGATGTATTCCTCCATGGGCCCACTTTGATCCCTTTGTTTATTAAGAAAAATTAATTTCTTCAGATAGATGAGGCATATTTTCATTAATTTCTGAAAATTTCATAATTTTCTTGCTATTAAGGATGAGATTTTTCTCCATTTAATTTTTTTATTTGTTGTTTTTAGATATGACATGACAGTAGAGTGTATTTTAACATATTATACCTGCATGGAGTACAACCCATTCCAATAGGATCCTGTTCTTGTGGTTTTACACAATGTGGAGTTACACTGGTCATATATTTATGAGCAAAGGAAAGTTACATCTGATTCATTCTACTGTCTTTCCTATTCCCATCCCCCTCCCATCCCTTCATTCCCCTGTGTCTAATCCAATGAATTTCTATTCTTCCCCTCCTGCCTTCCTTTTTTGTGGGTTAGCATCCACATATCAGAGAGAACATTCGGCCTTTGGTTTTTTGGGACTGGTTTATTAAAATCAGCATACTACAGTGACACAGTCACATCAATGTTTATAGCAGTTTCAATCCACAATAGCCAAGCTGTGGAGCCAACCTAGGTGCCCTTCAACAGATGAATGAATAAATAAAATGTGGGGAGTATTACTCAGCCATAAGAAGAATGAAATTATGACATTTGTGAGTAAATGAATGGAACAAGAAAATGTACTAAGTGGAATAAGCCTGTTCATTTAAATTTTTAAGCAACTTATTTTAAGGAAGTTTTCCATTAAAAAAATTACTTCAAATATTAGAGTTTTTCCTTACCCCATACCCAGTTTTCTTTATTGTTATGATATTTTTACTTCCTCCTAACACCCTTCCTTACCCTATCCTTTCCCTTCCCCCATCCTCTTTCTCTTAAATAATAGTCTCCCTACTACTTTTATATCTCCCTTCCCTACCAGATTCCACACATAAGGCAAAATAGACAATACTTGTCTTTCTGTGTCTGACCTATTTCACTTAACATTATGATCTCCAGTTCCATCCATTTTCCTACAAATTACATGATTTCATTCTTGTTTATGGCTGAATAATACTTCATTGTGTATATATACCATATTTTCTTTATTCATTCATCCATTGATGGGCACCTAGGCTGATTATATAACTTGGCTACTGTGAATTGTGCTACAATAAACAAGAGTATGTTTGTATAGTATGCTAACTCGAAATTTTTTATATACTGTATTATAGCTGGATAATATAGTAAATCTATTTTTAATTTTTTGAGAAACCTCCATACTGATTTCCTTGGTGACTATACTAATTTATAATCCTACAAAAAATGTATAAGGGTTCCTTTTACCCCACATCATCACAGAAATGTATTGCTTTTGTATTCTGACTAGAGTGAGATGGAATCTCAATATAATTTTAGTTTCATTTCCCTGATGTTTAAAGATGTTGAAAATCTTTTTCATATAATTACTGGCCATTGCATTTTTCTTTTGTGAAGTGTCTCTTCAGTTCATTTGTCCACATTTTTTACTAGGTTGTTCATTCTTTTGGCTTTTTTTTTTTTTTTTTTGAGATCTTATATATTCTGAGTATTAATCCCCTATTTGAAAAAGTAGGTGGCAAATATTTTCTCCCATTCTGTAGGCTGTCTGTTCACTCTATTGCTTCCTTTGTTGTAGAAACATTTTAATTTGATGCAGTTCCATTTGTCGATGTTGCTATTATTTCCTGAACTATTACTCTATTTAGCAAGTTTTTACCTGTGCGTCTGTCTTGAAGTACTTCCCCTGTTTTCTTTTAAAAGTTTCAAAGTTGAGGGTCTTACATTTACAAGTTTGAATCAATTTTAACTGGTTTTTGTATAGGAAAGATAGGGGTCTAGTTTAAATATTCTGCATGTGAATATCCATTTTTTCCAGCATTTTTGGTACAGTCACTAATGAAAAATACTAATATATTATCATTGACCAAGGTTCATTTTATTCAAATTTCCTTAATTTTCACCTGTGTCTTTTTCCATTCAAGGTTCACATCCAGCATACTACATTATATTCAATAGCCATGTCTCCCATTGGTCATGATGGTTTCTCAAACTTTCCTTGGTTTTGATGACCTTGACAATTTTGAGGTTTACTGGTCAGGCATTTTGTAGAATTCGTCCTGATTGGGATTTAGCTGATATTTTCCATGATTGGACTGAACCAGTGTGTTTCTTGGAGAAAGCCCACAGAAGTAAGGTGACATTCTAATCCCATCTCATCACATCAAGTCTACATATTCTCAGTATGATCTCTCACTCCTAATATTATCATGATCACCTGGCTTGAATTATTAATTATCAGGTTTCTCCACTGTCAAGTTACTTTTTTGGTTTCTATTTCTAAATAGAACTCTATTCTTTAGAAGAATTTTTCCTTATATTTTTAACTGAATATTTTCAATTTAAGTGAAGGTTATCAATTTTAGTATTTATGGATTATATAAAGTAACACTAAATTGTAAAAACTTGGTGAAAATACTTACCAATTATAAAATATCAATTAAGAATTAGACTACTCCCACAAATAATGCCCAAGGGGGTCTTGACCAATCTCATTTTACAAAAATATCACTTGCTTTTCTATGGCTTAGCAGTGTTAATTCTTTAGTTTGAATGTGTCCCCACAGTCCCTGAATTGGAATTTAAATGTTAAATACATATGTTAATGATACTTGGAGGTTGGACCCTTGGAATATAGTTAGGCTTAGATGATTTTATGAAAGTGAATGGCATTAGTGCTTTATAAGAAAAGAGACCTGGGCTAACATACTCATTCTTTCTCACCATGTGATTCCTTCTACTGCATCATTATGCAGCAAGAATGCCCTCACTTGAAGTTGAGCAGATTCAGGTCTCATGCTCTTGGACTTCTGAGTCTCCGGAACGGTGAACTAAATAAAACTTTATGCTCTATAAATTACCTAGTCTTTGCTATTTTGTTAAAACAACAGAAAATGTACCAAGACAATTACTATAATTAATTTCTGAAAAAATAGACTGCAAGCCAGGTATGGTGGCACATGCCTGTAATCCCAGTGGCTTGTGAGACTGAGGCAGGAGGATCACAAGTTCAAAGCCACCTTCAGCAATGGCAAGGTGCTAAGCAACTCAGTGAGACCCTATCTTTAAGTAAAATACAAAATAGGGCTGGTGATGTGGCTTAGTGGTTGAGTGCCCCTGAGTTCGATCCACAGTACCCCTCCACACACAAAAAAAAATAGAAGGCAAATTAAAACTGCAATAAGAAACAACTTCATCTCCATCAAAATCATTATACTATAAAACTAGTAACAAGAGAAGGGAGTCAAGATGGTGGAGTAGAGAAGGTTACTTTGCAAATGCCTCTGTGGTGTGGGACCAGGAAAGTGGACAAAGAGCTTCTCTATGAGGTCAGTAAAAGAAAAAAAAAATTCTAGGGATTTAATACTCTCAGAATAGCCTAGGGACTCAGAAGTTTGGGTAGAATAAAATTTTTAAAAATTAAAGAAAAAACACACCACTGACCCCAGCAGCTGCTAATGTGGATCCATCATGGGCAGGTCACAGAGAGAGGCCACATTTCAGGTGACACTGAGGAGTGTCTTAAAGTGGAAAAGAGTGATTGTGGACATTAATGAGCTGAACCAGTGGATGAGCTGTACTTTGTTTTCATATGAGAGGGATAATACACATTTCCTAATGACCTGTGGAGAGCAGAGACAGCCACCGTCTTATTCCCACTGTGCTACAGGGGCCAATGGATGGGGTCCAAACTCAGGAGCCCAGTCCTGTGTAATTCTAGCTGGGTCCAAAAACCTGACCTGGCAGAGACCTGCCATGCAACTCAGAGTGTGATTAGAAAACAAGGTGAAATTCAGGCATGGGAACTGTTGCACCCAGGGGAATTCAAGGCACTCAGACTGAAGAGTTCCTGGGTGTCTTTCACATTTTGAATCTTGCAGTTCACAGGACCAGTGGGGGACAATCAGGGACTTGATGGATAAGGAAGGAGTAAATATACCCTTTTGGACTGAAGCCAGGTGGCCAAGATACGGGAGCCTAGGAAGGCAGAGGGGGATGAAGGACTGGCTCCTCCACTGCTCTTGAGTGTAACCCAGGAGAGATTCAAGTGCTACAGATACCCAGTGTGGGTTAGAAGTAGCTGGATTCTAGATGTGCTGATTTAAAGACTTCACCAAACATCATTCTACAAAGCACTGGTGGGTTTAGCTAGACCCAAAAACAGCCTCTAGGAGCTCTGCCTCTGGGAACCCCTTTCACAGAACTCTATAGCAATCCCTCACTGTGAGTGGAGTAGACAACACCTTCCAAGACATCCCACCTCATACTACTGAGAAGGGAAGCTGAGAACACACAACCTGACCAGCTCCACAAAAAGAAGGAACTGACAGACCCTGACTACTACTCTCGCATGCAATAGATACCTCAAGAAAAAAACAGAAAGAAACATAAATGTGAACAATCAACATATAATGTGAATAGACAAATTTTTTTTATTATAAACAAATGGGATACATGTTGTTTCTCTGTTTGTACATGGCATAAAGGCATACCATTTGTGTAATCATAAATTTACATAGGGTAATGTTGTTTGATTCATTCTGTTATTTTTTCCCTTCCCCCCACCCCTCCCACCCCTCTTTCCCCTCTATACAGTCCTTCCTTCTTCCATTCTTGCCCCAATCCCTAACCCTAACTCTAACCCTAACACTAACCCCTCCCACCCCCCATTATGTGTCATCATCCACTTATTAGCGATATCATTCATCCTTTGGTTTTTTGAGATTGACTTATCTCACTCAGCATGATATTCTCCAATTTCATCCATTTGCCTGCAAATGCCATAATTTTATCATTCTTCATGGCTGAGTAATATTCCATTGTATATTTATACCACCGTTTCTTTATCCATTCATCAATTGAAGGACATCTAGGTTGGTTCCACAATCTGGTTATTGTGAATTGAGCAGCTATGAATATTGATGTGGCTGTATCTCTGTAGTATGCTGATTTTAAGTCCTTTGGGTATAGGCCAAGGACTGGGATAACTGGGTCAAATGGTGGTTCCATTCCAAGTTTTCTAAGGAATCTCCACACTGCTTTCCAGAGTGGCTGCACTAATTTGCAGCCCCAGCAGCAATGTATGAGTGTACCTTTCTCCCCACATCCTCGCCAACACCAGTTGTTGCTTGTATTCTTGATAATCGCCATTCTGATTGGGGTGAGATGGAATCTTAGGGTGGTTTTGATTTGCATTTCTCTTATTACTAGAGATGTTGAACATTTTTCCATATGTTTGTTGATTGCTTGTAGATCTTCTTCTGTGAAGTGTCTGTTCATTTCCTTAGCCCATTTGTTGATTGGGTTATTTGTACTCTTGGTGTAGAGTTTTTTGAGTTCTTTATAGATTCTGGAGATTAGTGCTCTATCTGAAGTATGATTGGCAAAGATTTTCTCCCACTCTGTAGGCTCTTTCTTCGCATTGCTGATAGTTTCATTTGCTGAGAGAAAGCTTCTTAGTTTGAATCTGTCCCAGTTATTGATTCTTGCTTTTATTTCTTGGGCTGTTGAGGAAGTCTGGTAATAAGTCGACATGTTGATGATCTGGACCTACTTTTTCTTCTATAATCTGCAGGGTCTCTGGTCTGATTCTGAGGTCCTTAATCCATTTTGAGTTTAGTTTCGTGCATGGTGAGAGATATGGGTTTAGTTTCATTCTGTTGCATATGGTTTTCCAGTTTTCCCAGCGCCATTTGTTGAAGAGGCTATCTTTTCTCCATTGCATATTTTTGGCCCCTTTGTCTAGTATGAGAAAATTGTATTTATTTGGGTTTGTGTCCATGTTCTCTAATCTGTACAATTGATCTACCTTTCTATTTTGGTACCAATACCATGCTGTTTTTGTTACTATTGCTTTGTAGTATAGTTGAAGATCTGGTATTGCGATGCCCCCTGCTTCACTTTTTCTGCTAAGGATTGCTTTAGCTATTCTGGGTTTCTTATTCTTCCAGATGAATTCCATAATTGCTTGCTCTATTTCTCTAAGGTACATCATTAGGATTTTAATTGGAATTGCATTGAATCTGTATAGCACTTTTGGTAGTATGGCCATTTTGACAATATTAATTCTTCCTATCCAAGTACATGGGAGATCTTTCCATCTTCTGAGGTTTTCTTTAATTTCTCTCTTTAGTGTTCTGTAGTTTTCATTGTAGAGGTCTTTCACCTCTTTTGTTAGATTGATTCCGAAGTATTTTAGTTTTTTCAAGGCTATTGTGAATGCAGTAGTTTTCCTAATTTCTCTTTCTGAAGATTCATCACTTATGTATAAAAATGCATCAGATTTATGTGCATTGATCTTATATCCCGCTACTTTACTGAATTCACTTATGAGTTCTAAAAGTTTTCTGGTGGAATTTCCTGGTTCCTCTAAGTATATAATCATATCATCAGCAAATAGGAATAGTTTGAGTTCTTTGTTTCCAATTCGTATCCCTTTAATTTCTTTGGTCTAATAGCTCTGACTAGAGTTTCAAGGATGATGTTGAATAGAAGTGGTGAAAGAGGGCATCCCTGCCTTGTTCCAGTTTTTACGGGAATGCTTTCAGTTCTTCACCATTTAGAATGATATTAGCCATGGGCTTAGCATAGATGGCCTTTACAATGTTTAGGAATGTTCCCACTATCCCTATTTTTTCTAATGTTTTGAGCATGAAGGGATGCTGTATTTTATCAAATGCTTTTTCTGCATCTATTGAAATAATCATGTGATTCTTGACTTTAAGTCTATTGATATGGTGAATTACATTTATTGATTTCCTGATGTAGAACCAACCTTGCATCCCTGGGATGAAACCCATTTGATCATGGTGCACTATCTTTTTAATATATTTTTGTATGCGATTTGCTAAAATTTTGTTGAGAATTTTTGCGTCAATATTCATTAAGGATATTGGTCTGAAATTTTCTTTCCTCGATGTGTCTCTGTCTGGTTTAGGTATCAGGGTAATATTGACTTCATAGAACGAGTTTGGGAGGGTTCCCTCCTCTTCTATTTTATGGAATACTTTGAGAAGTATTGGAATGAGCTCTTCTTTAAAGGTTTTGTAGAACTCGGCTGAGAACCCATCTGGTCCCGGACTTTTCTTTGTTGGTAGGCTTTTGATGATCCTTTTGAGAAGGATCCATGTGCTGCTGAGAAGAAAGTGTATTCATTCTTTGTTGGATGGTATATTCTATAAATGTCTGTTAAGTCTAAATTATTGATTGTGTTATTGAGATCTATGGTTTCTTTGTTTAATTTTTGTTTGGAAGATCTGTCCAGTGGTGAGAAAGGCGTGTTAAAATCACCTAGTATTATTGTGTTATGGTCTATTTGGTTTCTGAAAATGAGAAGGATTTGTTTGGCATACATGGATGAGTCACTGTTTGGGGCATCGATGTTTATGATTGTTATATCTTGCTGATTTATGCTTCCCTTAAGCAGTATGAAATGTCCTTCTTTATCCCTTCTGACTAACTTTGGCTTGAAGTCCACATTATCTGAAATGAGGATGGATACTCCAGCTATTTTGCTGAGTTCATGTGCATGTTATGTTTTTCCCCATCCTTTCACCTTTAGTCTATGGGTATCTCTTTCTATGAGGTGAGTCTCTTGCAGGCAACATATTGTTGGATCTTTCTTTTTAATCCAATCTGCCAGTCTATGTCTTTTGATTGATGAATTCAGGCCATTAACATTCAGGGTTATTATTGTGATATGATTTGTATTCCCAGTCATTTGGTTCATTTTTTAAATTTAATTAATTTATTTTTTTGACACGACTTGGTTCCTCCTTTATTTGACAATTCCTTTAGGATAATTCCTCCATTTGCTGATTTGCTTCTTTGTTTTTCATCTCTTCCTTATGGAATATTTTGCTGAGAATGTTCTGTAATGCTGGCTTTCTTTTTGTAAATTCTTTTAGCTTTTGTTTATCATGGAAGGATTTTATTTCCTCGTCAGATTTGAAGGTAAGTTTTGCTGGGTATAAGATTCTTGATTGGCATCCATTTTCTTTCAGGGCTTGAAAAATGTTGTTCCAGGCCCTTCTAGCTTTTAGGGTCTGGATGGAAAAATCTGCTGATATCCGTATTGGTTTCCCCCTGAATGTAATTTGGTTCTTTTCTCTCACAGCCTTTAAAATTCTGTCTTTATTTTGTATGTTAGGTATTTTCATTATAATGTACCTTTGTGTAGGTCTGTTGTAATTTTGTGTATTTGGAGTCCTATAAGCCTCTTGGACTTGATTTTCCATTTCATTCTTCAGATTTGGGAATTTTTCATATATTATTTCATTGAATAGGTTGTTCATTCCTTTGGTTTGTTTCTCTAAGCCTTCCTCAATCCCAATAATTCTTAAATTTGGCCTTTTCATGATATCCCATAGTTCTTGGAGATTCTGTTCATGATTTCTTACCATCTTCTCTGTTTGGTCTCTTTGTTTTCAAGGTTAAATACTTTGTGTTCAATGTCTGAGGTTCTATCTTCCAGGTGTTCTATCCTTTTGGTTATGCTTTCTATGGAGTTCTTAATTTGGCTTATTGTTTCCTTCATTTCAAGGATTTCTGTTTGGTTTTGTTTCAATACCTCTAACTCCTTATTGAAATGATCTTTTGCTTCCTGTATTTGCTCTTTTAACTGTGGATTGGTGTGATCATTCAATGCCTGCATTTGCTCTTTCATCACATCATTCAATGCCTGCATTTGCTCTTTCATCTCATCGTTTGCTTCCCTGATCATTTTAATTATGTACATTCTGAACTACCTTTCTATCATTTTCTGCCATGCTGTCATTGGATTTTATTGATGTAACATCTAGATTTGTTTGGGTCATTTTCTTCCCTTGTTTTCTCATATTGTTCAGGTATCAGTGGACCACTTAGATATTGCAGATTTCCTCTATTGACTTATAATGTAACTGAAGATTTCTAGTATATCCCCTCTTATCCTTCAGTAGCCTGAAGTCTTGGAGGAAGTTGATAATGTGGTGCTCCACAAGGAAGCTGCCTCTCTAGGGGTGGTGGCTTTCAGGTGGGGTATATTCCCTGCTAGTGGACAGAGGTGCCTCCACTTGTTGACCAATGGTCAGGGGAACTAGGCTGTGGGCTGAGGCAAGGCCTGTTTGGGCCTGTGTCTCTGGTTTTACCATCCTTGTTGGAAAACCTCACCCGGCGGGGGAGACTCACCCAGTGGGGAGGTCTCGCTGGTCAGTTCCCCTCCTAGAGGTTCCCCTCAATCTACAACTACCGCCTGGGCTGGGCTGTCTTCCTCTGCAACGTTCCCAGGGGTCGGACCTACCTCCTGGGCCTGGGAGTCTCACCCTTCGCAGATGAGTCTCGTTAGGCTGCCTCTCCTCAGAGAATCTGCCCGCAGTCCTGGAACCTTCGCTCTGCCCCTAAGCGTGTCTCTGTGCGGCTCTTCCACCAGGAAGCCTCCTAGGTCCTGGGACCCTGCTCTGCACCTAATCACCTGGCTATGAGGCCCCTCCTCTGAGCAGCCACCTGGAGCCCCAAATAGTCGCTCCAAGTCCCAGCGACCCGCCGCATGCCTCCTCCTCCGGACAGCCCCCAGTGTTCCGGTGCGGTCACTAGGAGTCCAAGCAACTCATTGCACGCCTCCTCCTCCTGCCAACCGCCCGTAGCCCTGGGCAGTCACTCGAGTCCAAGTGACCCGCCCCGTTCCTCCTCCTCCTCCGTTCAGCCCTCTGGGTGTTCAGGAGCAGTCACTCTGAGTCCAAGCAACCCACCATTCTCCTCCTCTGGGCAGCCCCCCAATGTTCAGGAGCAGTCACTTTGAGTTCAAACAACTCACCACTCGCCTCCTCCTCTGAGCAATCCCCCGGAGCTCTGATGCAGTCACTCCGATTCCAAGCGACCCGCCATGCTCCTCCGGGCAGTGCCCCCACCCCCAGTGTTCAGAAGCAGTCGCTCTGAGTCCAAACAGTTCACCGTGCTGCTCCTCCTCTGGCAACCGCCTGTAGCTCTAGTGCAGTCATTCCGAGTCCAAGTGACCCGCCGTGCTCCTCCTCCTCCTCCTCCTCCTCCGGGCAGGCCCCAGTGTTCAGGAGTGGTTGCTCTGAGTCCAAACAGCTCACCACGCAGTTCCTCCTCTGGGCAGAGCCCCAGTGGTTTCTCTGAGTTCAAGCGTTGTGCTGAGTGGCCTCCTCTACAATGCTCCCAGTTGTATGAGTTCACTGCTCCAGCGGGGGGAGGGGTGTCTCGTTGGGCAACTCTACTTCACAAAGTCCCCTGCATTCTGGGACTACCACCCCATCCGGGACACCTCCCCAACGGGAGAGACTCACTGGCTGCTTTGAGTTGGTCCCAAGTCTCTCAATATCTCCTCTTTTGAATCCTGAGTCCTGGAGCAACATGAAATGCAGCCACCTTCTAGTACGCCATCTTGAAACCCCCCGACAAATTTTTGATCATTACAATGGAAACAATTCCTTAATCTTCTGTCAAGAACATTTTTTCCTATTTTTTTTTTTAATTTTTCTGTGCTGAATGGTCCAGGGACATTTGTACATATACACATTTGCCTCAGGCTTCTTATTTCTAGCACTTCTTAAAGGTAGTTATTTTCTTGACTCTGTCTTTTAAGGACTAGGGATTTTGATTAATATACCTTGATTTTGCTTTGCACTATTTTTGTAGTTGTTGTTATTGCTGTCTTATATTATATTTCTACTATTTCCCTTGATTCTCTTCCTCTTTTTTTCAATAACAGCCAAATTCTATTGTCCTTTCTTTCACTCTTCATTTAACTCTTTAATTCTACTCTCTCTCATCCTCCCTCTCAGTTACATCCTACATCTCTTTTACATTCTTCCTCTTCACCTTCTTGCAATGGCAAACCCTTTTGTAAACATGTTTCTACTGTTGGCACCTGCCTACCATACGATTTCTGTATACGGTGTCAATTTTAACATTGTAGATGCCAAGATAAGAACTAAGCATTTAGTTTAATGATGAGTATTGATTGAATTAGTTGCTGTTATTGTCTCCCCCTAAAATGTGGGCTACAAGAAATCTCAAATCGATAAATTCATAGGGTAGACACTCTGTCACTTCAGATTCTTACTGATAAATGTGTCGACACACAAAAAACATGGAAATGCAAGGGGAAAAAATCCCAAACAAATGAAAATACTTCATTAATAGAATACAATGATATCACAGTGGAGAAAATGTCAGAGATAGAATTCAGAAAGTTCATGGTTAAAACTGACCTGTGAGGCAAGATGATGCACAGTGTGAAATCAGACAGAAAATCCAAGAAAAGCAAAAGACCACTTCAATAAGGAGATAGAAATTCTTAAGAAGAATCAATTAGAAATTCTCAAAATGAAGGAATAAATGAACCAAATTAAAAACTCAATGGAAAGCATCACCAGCAGACTAGACCACTTGAAAGATAGAGTTTCAAGCAATGAAAACAAAATATATAATCTGGAAAATAATGGAATAAAAAAATGTTAAGAAACCCCAAACAGAACTTTTAAGAAATATGGAATAACATGAAAAGATCAAACTTAAGATTTATCAAGATAGGTGAAGGCTCAAAGATATAAACCAAAAGAATGTCCAATCTTTTCAAAGAAAAAAATATCAGATAATTTCCTAAGCCTTAAGTATGAAATGGAAAATCAAATAAAGGCTTACAAGATTCCAAATATGCAAAATTTAAACAGACCTATACCAAGGCACATTGTTATGAAAATGCCCAACATACAGAATAAAGATAATATTTTAAAGACTGCTAAAGAGAAACAAACCACGTGCAGAGGTGTGGTGGTGCACACCTGTAATCCCAGTGGCTTGGGAGGCTGAGACAGGATCATGACTTCAAAGACAGCCTTGGCAACAGTGGGGTGCTAAGCAACTCAGTGAGACCCTGTCTCTAAATAAAAATACAAAATAGGATTAGGGATGTGACTCAGTGGTTGAGTGCCCTTGAGTTCAAACCCTGGTACCAAAAAAAAAAAAAAAAAAAAAAAAAGGAAAATTGACAGGTCATGGTTACAGGGAAGTCAATCTGGATCTCAGCTTTTCCCAACACAGGCCCTAAAAGCTAGTAGGTATTGGAATAAAATATATCAAGCCCTGAAAGAAAAGGATTACCAACCAAGAATACTATAACCAGCAATATTAAGCTTCAGAGTTGATGGTGAAATAAAAATCTTCCATGATAAACAAAAGTTAAAAGAATTCAGAACTAGAAAGCCTGCACTATAAAATATGCTCAATAAAATATTTCATGAAGAAGAAATGAAAAATAAAATTGAAAACCACCAAAGGGAGGAACTACACTAGGAGAACAGTCAACTAAAGAAGAAACTAAGTCAAATTAAAAAAACAGAAATAAATAAAAATATCAGGAAATAAAAATACTTTCTCAATAATAACACTGAACGTAAATGGCCTAAACTCAACAATCAAAAGATATAGACTGGCAGATTAGATTGAAAAACAAGACAACAATATGCTGTCTCCAAGAGACACACTTCATAGGCAAAGACATCCACAGACTCAAGGTAGAAGGATGGGGGAAAAAAGCATATTATTCACATGGATCTTGTAAACAAACGTGTTTCTAACCTCATATCAGTTCAAATAACTTTGAACTTTAAGTCAGTTATTCATAAGGGATCAAAATGTTCATTTCATACTGCTAAAGAGAATTATATATCAGCCAGAAATCATAAATATTTATGCCCCAAACAATGGAGCATCTACATACATCAAACAAATCCTTCTCAATTTGAAGAATCAAATAGACCAAACACAATAATACTGGGTGATTTTAACTTTCCCCTCTCATCATTTAATAGCTCATCCAAATGAAAACTAAACAAAGAAACTATAGAAAAAATACAATTACTAAGTTAGTCTACATGTCATATATAGAATATTTCATCCATCAGTGACTGAAAAGACTTCTCAGCAGCACATGGAACATTTTCTAAAATTGACAACATCTTAGGTTACAAAAGTAATGCTTAGCAAATACAAAAAAAAAAGAGATAATACTTTACATATTATAAGACAATAATTAAATTAAATTAGAAATTGATGAAATAACAAAAAATAGAAGCTACTCTAACACCTGGAGACTAAATAATATACTACTGAATGATCAATAGTTGGATAGGAGAAGAAATCAGGGTTGAAATAAAAAACACTTAGAGGTAAGTGAGAATAGTGACACAATATGTCAAAATCTCTGGGACAGTGTGAAGATAGTTCTAAGAGGAAAGCATTGAGCTCATTCATTAAAAGAGTAGAAAGTCACCAAATAAATAATCTAATTTTACATCATGAGGCTTTGAAAAAAATCAATACTAAAAGTAGTAAAAGGCAGGAAATAATTAAAATCAGAGCCAAAATCAATGAAATTGAAACCAAAAAAATTTCAAAAAATCAATGAAACATCAATAAAATTGATAAACTCTTAGCTATGCTAACCCAGAGAAAGAAAGAAAAAACTCAATTTCTGAAATTCATGATGAAAAAGGAAATATCACCATATACCACCACTGAAATATGGAGGATAATCAGAAACCATTTTGAAAACTTATACTCCAATAAAATAGAAAATCTTGAAGACATTGACATAGACTAGAGACATACAACTTATTCAAATTGAACCAGGAGGATGTAGAAAGTGTAAACAGATCTATTTTTACATAATGAAATTAAAGATACCATCAAAAGCCTCCCAACAAAGAAAAGTCAAATACTAGATGTATTCTCAGCTGAGTTCTACCAGACTTTCAAGGAAGAACTAACATGAATCCTCCTCAAATTATTCCATGAAATAGAAAAGGTAGGAACACTTCCAAACTCATTCTGTGAAACTAGTATCACCCTGATACCAAAACCAAAGACACAAGAAGGAAAGAAAAGTTCAGGCCAATATCCCTGATGAACACAGAGGCAA
The DNA here is from genome assembly GCF_902686445.1 of Sciurus carolinensis. NCBI lineage: Eukaryota > Metazoa > Chordata > Mammalia > Rodentia > Sciuridae > Sciurus > Sciurus carolinensis. Next base: position 77,596,769 of record NC_062221.1, read on the forward strand.
AAATTATTAATAAAATCCTTGCAAATCATATACAAAAACACATTTAAAAGATGGTGCACCATGATCAAATGGGGTTCCTCCTAAGGATACAAGGTTGGTTCAAAATATGGAGATTTATAAATATAATTCACCACATCAAAAGACATAAAGACAAGAACCATGATTGTCTCAATAGATGCAGAAAAGCATTTGACAAAATACAGCATCCATTTTATGTTCAAAACACTAGAAAAAACTAGGGATAGCAGGAACATACCTCAACATTATAAAAGCTATATACACTAAGCCCAAGATTAATATCATTCTAAATGTAGAAAAACTGAAAGCATTCCAGGAACTGAAAAAAGAGAGAATGCCCTCTTTCACTACTTGTATTCTGCACATCCTTGAAACTCTAGTCAGAGTAATCAGGCAAAAGAAAGAAATTAAAGGGAAACAAATGGGAAAAGAAGAGGTCAAACTATCCCTATTTGCTGATGGCATGATCCTATATTTAGAAGACCCCCCTGCAAAAAAAAAAAAAAACACCAGAATGCTTCTAGAACTCATAAATGAATTCAGCAAAGTAGCAGGATAAAAAAATGAACACTCATAAATCAATTGCATTCCTATATGCCTGTGATGAATCCGCTGAAAGAAAAAAATTAGGAAAACTATACCATTCACAATAACCTCAAACAACAACAACAAAACCTGGGAATCAATCTAACAAATGAGGTGAAAGACCTCTGTGATGAAAATTACAGAACAATAAAGAAAGAAATGTAAAAAGATCTTAGAAGATGGAAAGATCTCCTATGTTCTTGGGTAAGCAGAATAAATATTATCAAGATGACCATACTACCAAAAATGCTGTATAGATTTAATGCAATTCCTATAAAATTCCAGTGATGTTCTTCATAGAAATAGAAAAAGGATGCATAAAATTCATTTGGAAAAACAAGAGGTCCAAAATAGCCAAGGCAATCACTAGTCAGAAAAGAGATTCAGGAGGCATCACAATACCAGACCTTAAATTATACCACAGAGCTATAGCAATAAAAACAGCATGGTATTGATATGAAAACAGACATGAAGACCAATGGTACAGAATTGAAGACAGAAACAAACCCCTCTACAGTTATCTAGTACTGGATAAGGGTGCCATAAACATGCATAAGAAAAGATAAGTTCTCCAACAAATGGTGCTGGGAAAACTGGAAATCCATATTTAGTAGAATGAAATTTAACCCTTATCTCTCATTCTGCACAAATTTCAACTCAAAATGGATCAAAGACCTAGACATTAGGCCAGAAACCTTACATCTAATAGAAGAAAATACAGGCCTGACAATCTATCATGTCCGCTTAGGAACTGACTTCCTCAACAAAACTCCTAAGTTCAAGAAGTTAAATCAAAAATCAATAAATGGGATGGTATCAAACTGAAACACTTCTTCAAATCAAAGGAAACAATCAAAAGTGTGAAGAAAGAGTCTACAGAATGGGAGAAAATGTTTTTTTACAAGCACCTCAGATAGAACATTAATTTCCAGGATATACAGAGCACTCAAACAATTTAATGCCAGCTCGGAGCAGGCCCCCCAGTGAGAGCCTTTCTGATCAGAACCAGCTCCAAGTCCCGGAGCCAGCGTGGTGTGCTCTGGCCCACAAGGGCTTCAGGGTCCAGGACAGGGCAGCCAGGGACTTCCCCAAGCAGCCCGGTCCCCTGCGGCAGGAGGCGCCTTTCAAGGCTAGCTTCTCGGAGCAGACCACCCAGTGAGAGCCTTTCTACACAGAGCCAGCCACGAGTCCCCGAGCCAACAGAGAGCTTTGACTGCAAGCAGCCTCTGGGACCAGGGCAGGGCAGCCAGAGACTTCTCCAGGCAACCCTGCCCCCTCCGGCCACAGGCTCTTTCCACGGGGCGATCCAAGATGGTGGACTAGTAGGTGACTGCATCTCCAGTTGCTCCAGAACCCAGGACTCAAGAAGGGGAGGCATTGAGAGACTCGGACTAAAATAGAGCCATGGGGTGAGTCTCCCCCACCAGGTGAAGCTCAGCCTGGGCAGCAGGCACGGATAGGGGCGGCTTATCAGAGAAGGGCAGGGTAGCTAGAGTCTTTCCCAGGTAGCCTTGCACACTCCGGTGGTGGACTCCTCCCACACAGCCAGCTGCACGGTGCAGGCCCCTCAGTGAGAGCCTTTCTGCACAGAGCCAGCTCCAAGCCCTAGAACCAGTAGGGGGCTAGTTGCAGCTTTCTGCGGAAGCACTGCATTATCAAGTTCCTCCAAGACTTCAGGCTACTGAAGGCTGGGAGGTGTTACACTGGAAATCTGCAGGGACACTATAAGCCAATAGAGGAAATCTGCAATATCTCAGAGTCCCACTGACATCTGACCAATATGAGAAAACAAGGGAAAAAAATGTCCCAAACAAACCTAGATACTATATCAATAAAACCCAATAACAGCACAGCAGAAGAAATGTCAGAAAGGGAGTTCAGAATGTACATAATTTAAAAAATCAGAGAAGCAAATGGGGAGATGAAAGAGCAAATGCAGGCATTGAATGATGAGATGAAAGAGCAAATGAAGGCATTAAATGATCGTATCAATCAAAGGTTAAAAAAGCATATACAGGAAGCAAGAGATCATTTCAATAAAGAGTTAGAGATACTGAAAAAAAACAAACAGAAATCCTTGAAATGAAGGAAACAATAAACCAAGTTAAAAACTCCATAGAAAGCATAACCAATAGGATAGAACACCTGGAAGACAGAACCTCAGACATTGAACACAAAATATTTAATCTTTAAAACAAAGTTGGCCAAACAGAGAAGATGGTAAGAAATCATGAACAGAATCTACAAGAATTATGGGATACAATGAAAAGGCCAAATTTAAGAATTATTGGGATTGAGGAAGGCTTAGAGAAACAAACAAAAGGAATGAACAATCTATTCAATGAAATATTATCAGAAAATTTTGCAAATCTGAAGAACGAAATGGAAAACCAAGGCACATTATTATGAAAATACCTAACATACAAAATAAAGACAGAATTTTAAAGGCCGCGAGAGAAAAGAATCAAATTACATTCAGGGGGAAACCAATAAGAATATCAGCAGATTTTTCAATCCAGACCCTAAAAGCTAGAAGGGCCTGGAATAACATTTACCGAGCCCTGAAAGAAAACGGATGCCAACCAAGAATCTTATACCCAGCAAAACTTACTTTCAGATTTGACAACGAAATAAGATCCTTCCATGATAAACAAAAGCTAAAAGAATTTACAAAAAGAAAGCTGGCATTACAGAACATTTTCAGCAAAATATTCCATGAGGAAGAGATGAAAAACAACGATGCAAATCAGCAATGGGAGGAACTAGTCTAAAGGAATAGTCAAATAAAGGAGAAACCAAATCATGTCAAAAAACAAAAATGAGTCAAATGACTGGGAATACAAATCATATCACAATAATAACCCTGAATGTTAATGTCCTGAACTCATCAATCAAAAGACATAGACTGGCAGATTGGATTAAAAAGAAAGATCCAACAATATGTTGCCTGCAAGAGACTCACCTCATAAAAAGAGATACCCATAGACTAAAGGTGAAAGGATGGGAAAAAACATACCATGCACATGGACACAGCAAAAAAGCTGAAGTATCCATCCTCATTTCAGATAATGTGGACTTCAAGCCAAACTAGTCAAAAGGGATAAAGAAGGACATTACATGCTGCTTAAGAGAAGCATAAATCAGCAAGACATAACAAACATAAATATCTATGCCCCAAACATTGGCTCATACATGTATGTCAAACAAATCCTTCTCAATTCCAGAAATCAAATAGACCACAACACAATAATACTAGGCGATTTTAACACACCTCTCTCACCACTGGATAGATCTTCCAAACAAAAATTGAACAAAGAAACCATAGAACTCAATAACACAATCAATAATTTAGACTTAACCGACATATATAGAATATACCATCCAACAAAGAATGAATACACTTTCTTCTCAGCAGCACATGGATCCTTCTCTAAAATAGACCATATTTTATGCCACAAAGCTACTGTTAGCAAATACAAGAAGATAGAGATACTACCTTGTACTCTATCACATCATAATGGATTGAAATTAGAAATAAATGACAGAATATAAAACAGAAACTTCTCCAATACCTGGAGATCAAATAATACACTATTATATGATGAATGGATAACAGAAGACATCAGGAGGGAAATAAAAAAATTCTTAGAAGTAAACAAGAACAAAGACACATCCTATCAAAATCTCTGGGACACTAGGAAAGCAGTACTTAGAGGAAGATTTATTTCATGGGGCACATTCAACAAAAGAAGTAGAAATCAACAAATAAACGACTTAACACTACAGCTCAAAGCCTTAGAAAAAGAAGAACAGACCAACACCCAAAGTAGTAGAAGACAGGAAATAGTTAAAATCAGAGCCAAAAGCAACGAAATTGAAACAAAAGAAACAATCGGAAAAATTAACAAAATAAATAGTTGGTTCTTTGAAAAAATAAACAAAATTGATAAACCCTTAGCCACACTAACAAAGAGAAAGAGTGAGAAAACTCAAATTACTAAAATTCGGAATGACCAAGGAAATATCACAACAGACACAAGTGAAATACAAAACATAATTAGAAGCTATTTTGAAAATCCATACTCCAACAAAACAGAAAACCTCGAAGACATCAACAAGTTTCTAAAGACATATGAATTACCTAAACTGAACGAGGAGGACATACACAACTTAAATAAATCAATTTCAAGCAATGAAATAGAAGAGGTCATCAAAAGCCTACCAACAAAGAAAAGTCCAGGACCAGATGGGTTCTCAGTCGAGTTCTACAAAACCTTTAAAGAAGAGCTCATTCCAATACTCCTCAAAGTATTCCATGAATTAGAAGAGGAGGGAACCCTCCCAAACTCATTCTATGAAGTCAATATTACTTGATACCTAAACCAGACAGAGACACATCGAGGAAAGAAAATTTCAGACCAATATCCTTAATGAACATCAACGCAAAAATTCTCAACAAAATTTTAGCAAATCGCATACAAAAATATATTTAAAAGATAGTGCACCATGATCAAGTGGGTTTTATCCCAGGGATGCAAGGTTGATTCAGTATCCAGAAATCAATAAATGTCATTCACCATATCAACAGACTTAAAGTTAAGAATCACATGATTATTTCAATAGATGCAGAAAAAGCATTTGATAAAATACAGCACCCCTTCATGCTCAAAACACTAGAAAAAATTGGGGTAGTGGGAACATTCCTAAACATTGTAAAGGCCATCTACACTAAGCCCATGGCCAATATCATTCTAAATGGTGAAGAACTGAAAGCATTCCCGTAAAAGCTGGAACAAGGCAGGGATGAACCTCTTGCACCACTTCTATTCAACATTGTCCTTGAGACTCTAGCCAGAACAATTAGACAAACCAAAGAAATTAAAGGGATACGAATTGGAAAAGCAGAACTCAAACTATCCCTGTTCACTGATGACATGATTATATATTTAGAGGAACCTGGAAATTCCACCAGGAAACGTTTAGAACTCATAAGTGAATTCAGTAAAGTAGCAGGTTACAAGATCAATGCTCATAAATCCAATGCATTTTTATACGTAAGTGATGAATCTTCAGAAAGAGAAATTAGGAAAACTACTGCATTCACAATAGCATTGAAAAAAATAAAATACTTGGGAATCAATCTCACAAAAGAGGTGAAAGACCTGTACAATGAGAACTACAGAACACTAAAGAGAGAAATTAAAGAAAACCTTAGAAGATGGAAAGATCTCCCATGTTCTTGGATAGGAAGAATTAATATTGTCAAAATGGCCATACTACCAAAAGTGCTATACAGATTCAATGCAATTCCAATTAAAATCCCAATGATGTACCTTACAGAAATAGAGCAAGCAATTATGAAATTCATCTGGAAGAATAAAAATCCCAGAATATATAAAGCAATCCTCAGTAGAAAGAGCGAAGCAGGGGGTAGCGCAATACCAGATCTTCAACTCTACTACAAAGCAATAGTAACAAAAATGGCATGGTATTGGTACCGAAATAGACAGGTAGATCAATGGTACAGAATAGAGGACATGGACACAAACCCAAATAAATCCAATTTTCTCATACTAGACAAAGGGGTCAAAAATATGCAATGGAGAAAAGATAGCCTTTTCAATAAATGGTGCTGGGAAAACTGGAAAACCATATGCAACAGAATGAAATTAAACCCCTATCTCTCACCCTACACAAAACTCAACTCAAAATGGATCAAGGACCTCAGAATCAGACGGAGACCCTGCATCTTATAGAAGAAAAAGTAGGTCCAAACCTTCAACTTGTTGGCTTAGGATCAGACTTCCTTACCAGGACTCCCATAGCACAAGAAATAAAAGCAAGAATCAACAACTGGGATAGATTCAAACTAAAAAGCTTTCTCTCAGTAATGTGAAGAGAGAGCCTACAGAATGGGAGAATATCTTTGCCACTCATACTTCAGATAGAGCGCTAATTTCCAGAATCTATAAAGAACTCAAAAAACTCTACACCAAGAATACAAGTAATCCAATCAACAAATGGGCTAAGGAAATGAACAGACACTTCACAGAAGAAGATGTACAAGCAATCAACAGATATATGAAAAAATGTTCAACATCTCTAGTAATAAGAGAAATGCAAATCAAAACTACCCTAAGATTTCATCTCACCCCAATTAGAATGGCGATTATCAAGAACACAAGCAACAATAGGTGTTGGCGAGGATGTGGGGAAAAAGGTACACTCATACATTGCTGGTGGGGTTGCAAATTAGTGCAGCCACTCTGGAAAGCAGTATGGAGATTCCTCAGAAAGCTTGGAATGGAACCACCATTTTACCCAGCTATCCCACTCCTTGGCCTATACCCAAAGGACTTAAAATCCGCATACTACAGAGATACAGCCACATCAATGTTCATTGCTGTTCAATTCACCATAGCCAGATTGTGGAACCAACCTAGATGCCCTTCAGTTGAAGAATGGATAAAGAAACTGTGGCATATATATACAATGGAATATTACTCTGCAATGAAGAATGATAAAATTATGGCATTTGCAGGCAAATGGATGAAATTGGTGAATATCATGCTAAGTGAGATAAGCCAATCTCAAAAAACTAAAGGACGAATGATCTCGGTGATAAGCGGATGAGGACATATAATGGGGTGTGGGAGGGGTTAGCGTTAGGGTTAGGGTTAGGTTTAGCGTTGGGGATAAGGATGGTGGTATGAATGGAGGAAGGAAGGACTGTGTAGAGGGAAAAGAGGGGTGGGAGGGGTGGGGGGAAGGGAAAAAATAATGAATCAAACATCATTGCCCTATGTAAATTTATGATTACACAAATGGTATGCCTTGACTCCATGTACAAATAGAGAAACAACATGTATCCCATTTGTATACAATAATAAAAAAATTAAAATAAAAAAAATTTAATGCCAAAAAACAAATAAACCAATTCATAAATTTGCAAAGGAACTGAACAGACACTTAACTGAGGAAGAAATATGAATGTTCAACAAATATATGAAAAAATTCTCAACATCTCTAGCAATTAGAGAAATGAAAGTTAAAACTACACTGAGATTTCATCTCACTCCAGTCAGAAAGGCAAGTATCAAGAATACAAGTAACAACAAAGTTTGGTGAGGATGTGGTCAAAAGGATACACTCATACATTTCTGATGGGAATGCAAATTGGTACAACTCTGGAAAGCAGTATGGAGATCCCTCAGAAAACTTGGAAGGGAACCAAAATTTGACCCAGTTATTCCATTCCTCAGCATACCCGAAAGACTTAAACTCAGCATACTATAGTGACACAGACATCCATGTTTATAGCAGCTCAATTCATAATAGCTAATCTATGGAACCAACCTAAGTGCTCTACAACAGATGAAAGGATAAAGAAAACGTGGTATATATGAACAATGGAATATTACTCAGCCATAAAAATGACTTTATGACATTTGCTGGAAAATGGATGAAGCAGGAGAATATTATGCTAAGCAAAATAAGCCAATCCCAAAAACCAAAGGTTGAACACTCTCTCTGATATGTGGATGCTAATACACAACAAGGGGGAGGTGGAGAATAGAAGTTAAGTAGATTATAAAAAGGGGAATGAAGAGAAGGGACAGGGACAGGAATAGAAAAGACAGTGGAATGATTCTGACATAACTTTCCTACATACATATGTGAATACACCACAGTGAATCACAACATCATGTACAACCAAGAGACTGTGATCCTAATTAGAATAAAATGTACCCCATATTTGTATGAAAAAGTCAAATTATAATCTACTGTCATGTATAACTAACAAGAACAAAAATTTAAAAAATTAAAAGAAAAAAAAAGAGTAACAAGAAGACAGGAAGAAACTATATCCTTCATGTGTTGCTGGTGAAAATGTATAATGGTTTATAAAGACTAATCAGTAAGACTAGGATACAGTTCAATAGGAGCAGAAGTTCTGGTGTGCCATTTTACAATAGGGTGAATGTCAATAAAGTAATGTATTATACATTTCAAAAATCTAGAAGGATTTTAAAGCTTTTGCCATAAAGAAATGATATGTTTAAGGAGATTAATATGCTAATCTGATTTAAACATTACCCAATGTATATATCATAACATTACATAGTATCCCATAAATAGTTACAATTTATGTACTGGGGTCTGAATTAGAACAAGATATATTCCATGCTTGTATAATTATGTTAAAATGAATTCTACTGTCATGTTGTAGGGGATGCACCCTAATGGCGGCTGCACCCTCGTGACAACCTCTTCCTCATACGTGGCACTGCCTGATCCACCAACAGTTTACCCGGACTTCTTTGTACTGCCACTCTCCCCCGAAACTGAAAAATGTGTTCTTACCCAGCAACTCCCTGATTGGCCTGCTCATCTCCACCCCCTACTGCCTGGGATTGGTTAGCAGCAGTTCCGTGAACTTGATCAGCTCGTGCTTGCCACTTAGTCCTATGGGACTCTCTCCCTTGTGAATTCCCCGTGCCTTGCTGACCTTTAAGCTGATTAGCCCCCACCCTACATAAAAGCTGTGTAACTCCCTCAATAAACGAGTTCCTGCAGTGCTTCGTGCGCTGACAGACCTCCTGGTTCTGGTGGGTTTCCATTGCCGCCGACACTCATCATCCTGCTCGACCCCATATTCTCCTCAGGCGGGCCCTGAGGAGATACATCGGACCTTGTTGCTCGACAGGGAGCAACATCATGTATAACTAAAAAGAACAAATTAAAAATTAAAATGTATTACATAATGTATACATCAAAACATTTCAAGGTAACCCATTAATTGTCATAGTTTATATGTTATTTATCAGTCAAAATAAAAAGTAATGATTTGTCACCTTGTAAGTTTGGCAATTTCTTTAAAAGTTAAAAATTTATCATACAATCTAGTAATTCTACTCTTAGGTATTTATGCAAGACAAATAAAACATATGTCCCTACAAATCTTTCACCTATCAGCTTTATTTGTCATCATCAAAATTTTGAAACAATGCAAATGTCTACAACTTGTGAATGAATAGCAAATATGCTTGGGGTGATGCCAATAATATGGCAAAATAGAAGCTCCTGATGCTCCCTCTACCCAGGGACACATCAAATAAGCATCCATTATAAATGATTTGAAAGACTTTTACTCACTGAGCAAGTAAGAAAACATCTATCTTAAACAGGTAGGAAAAACTGAGGCACATTAAGACATGCACCTGGCCCTAGGTATTGCACCACACAATAAGAAAAGGAATCCCCAACACATAGCTTCTTCCTATGGAAGGAGATTCTGGTCCTCATTTATAGAGGCTTAGCTCTAAGGTTTACCATGGTTCAGCTTGTAATTCACCCAATTCTGCGAGCAGAGGGATTGAACACAGACAGGTCATTCTGAACAAGAAAGAAAGGTGGTTGGAAGTTGTTGAGCCCACCCCCCACATCGAGGTCAGACACGTCGCTGAGCCCGCCCCCCACACTGAGGTCAGAGATGGTGCAGAGCCCACCCCCCACTCCGAGGTTGGACCAACGCTGAGCCTGCCCCCCTACTGCTGAGGGACACTGCACCTGCCTCCGAGCTGACTCAACACACCCTCGCTGGGCCGCCCCAGCTTCTTTGTAGGCTGGTGCAGGCACTTTGAATTATTCCCCAGGGCGTGGCAATCATCATAGGAAGGGCGGCTCCCTTCCTGAGACACCTACAGGAGACTGGAGGCCCTTTGACAGGTACCTCTTTACTCACTTCTATCCTACACCCTTTCCCCATCCTCTTGTTCACAACTAGAAATATTGTAAATAGTAATTGAAGTGATGCTGTTTATTTTTAAAATGTTGAAGTCTTTATAGGGGCTATCTGGTTCAGGGCTACATTTTCTTTGTATTGGGTGCTATTAGTATTCATCTCCACTTCAAAGAAGAGATAGTGGAAAACTTCAGGGTCATAAGAAGCCTGCAGGGGGCAAACTTCAGTATCTCTGATCTTCACTGCTAGAGGGGATATATAGAAACAATATGAAAAAACAGGGAAAGAAAGTGTTCATAACAAACCAAGATGCTATTGTGATAGACTCCAATGACAGCATGGCAGTAGAAATGACAGAAAAAGAGTTTAGAATCTGCATGATTAAAATGATCCATGAAGCAAAAGATGAGATAAGAGAGCAAATGAAGGCAATGCATGACCATTCCAGTAGACAGTTCAAAGAGCAAATGCAAGAAGCAAAAGAACACTTCAATAAAGAGATAGAGATTCTGAAAAAAAAAAAAAAACAATGCTTGAAATGAAAGAAATGATAAACCAAATTAGAAACTCAATAGAAAGTATCACCAACAGAATAGACCTCGTGGAAGACAGTATGTCAGACAATGAAGACAAAATATTCAATCTTGAAAATAAAATTGAACAAACTGAGAAGATGTTAAGAAGTCATGAACAGAACCCCCAAGAATTATGGGATATCATGAAAAGACCGAATTTAAGAATTATGGGATTGAGGAAGGCACAGAGATACAAACCAAAGGCATGAACAACCTGTTCAATGAAATAATATCAGAACATTTCCCAAACCTGAAAACTGAAATGGAAAATCAAGTACATGAGGCTTACAGAACACCAGGTGCATAAAACTACAAAAGATCCACACCAAGACACATTATAATGAAAATACCTCACATTCAAAATAAAGATAGGATTTTAAAGGCTGCTAGAGAAAAGCATCAGATTACATATAAGGGAAAACCAATATGGATATCAGCAAATTTCTCAGCCCATACTCTAAAAGCAAGAAGGGCCTGGAACAATATATTTCAAGCTCTGAGAGAACACGGATGCCAACCAAGAATACTATATCCAGCAAAACTAACCTTCGGATTTGACAATGAAATAAAATCTTTCCATGATAAACAAAAGTTAAAAGAATTTACAAATAGAAAGCCTGCCCTACAAAACATTCTCAGCAAAATATTTCATGAGGAGGAAGTGAAAAACAACAATACAAGTCAGCAAAGGGAGGAACTACCCTAAAGATAAAACCAATCAAAGGACAAGTAAAAAAATCAAAAATAAGCCAAAATGAGCAGGAATACAAATCATATCTCAATAATAACCCTGAATGTCAATGATCTAAATTCAATAATCAAAAGACATAGACTGGCAGATTGGATTAAAAAGAAAGACCCAACAATATGCTACCTTCAAGAGACACATCTCTTAGAAAAATACATCCACAGATTAAAGGTGAAACGATGGGGAAAAACTTACCACCCACATGGAGTCAGTAAAAAAGCAAGGGTCTTCATCCTCATATCAGATAAAGTGGACTTCAAACCTAAGTTAGTCAGAAGGGATAAAGAAGGACATTTCATGCTGCTTAAGGGAAGCATAAAACAACAAGATATAACAATTTTAAATATTTATGCCCAAATATGGAGCATCTACATGTATGAAGCAAACCCTTCTCAATTTTAAGAATCAAATAAACCAAAACACATTAATAGTGGGGGACTTTAACACACAACTCTCACCACGGGATAGATCCTCCATACAAAAACTGAATAAAGAAACTATAGAACTAAATAATCCAATCAATGATATAGACTTAATGGATATTTACAGAGTATTTCATCCATCATCGAGTGAATATGCTTTCTTCTCAGCAGCTCATTGATCCTTCTCCAAAATAGACCATATACTATGCCACAAAAAAGACATTAGTAAATACAAAAAAATAGAGATCCTACCCTGTATCCTATCAGACCATAATGGAATGCAATTAGAAATGAACGATAACATAAGAAACAAAACTACTCATATACCTGGAGACTAAGTAATATGTTATTGAATGATGCAATGATAACAGAAGACATCAGGGAAGAAATAAAAAAATTCTTAGAGGTAAATGAGAACAATGACACAACATATCAAAATCTCTGGGACACTATGAAAGTAGTACTAAGAAGAAAGTTCATTGCATTAAGCTCATACATTAAAAAAACAAAAAGTCAACAACTTAATGACCTAACATTACATCTCAAAACCCTAGAAAAAGAAGGACAGATCAACACCAAAAATACTAGAAGACAGGAAATAATTAAAATCAGAGCTGAAAACAATGAAATTGAAACTAGAGAAAAAAATTCAAAAAATTGACAAAACAAAAAGTTGGTTCTTTGAAAAAGTAAACAAAACTGATAAACCCCTAGCCACACTAATGAAGAGGAGAGACAAAACTCAAATTACTAGAATTCGTGATGAAAATGGAAAGATCACAACAGACACCATTGAAATACATAACATAATTAGAAGCTACTTTGAAAATCTATACTCCAACAAAATAGAAAATATCAAAGACACTGATGAATTTTTAGAGACATATGATCCTCCCAAACTGAATCAGGAAGACATACACAATCTAAACAGATCAATTTCAAGCACTGAAATAGAAGAAGCCATCAAAAGCCTATCAACCAAGAAAAGCCCAGGACCAGATGGATTCTCAGCCAAATTCTACAAGACCTTTAAAGAAGTACTGATACCAATACTCCTCAAAGTATTTCAGGAAATAGAAAAGGAGGGAACCCTTCCAAATTCATTCTATGAGTCTAGTATCACTCTGATACCAAAACCAGACAAAGACACATCAAAGAAAGAAAACTTTAGACCAATATTCTTGATGAATATAGATGCAAAAATCCTTAACAAAATACTGGTAAATGGCATACAAAAATATATTAAAAATATAGTGCACCATGATCAAGTGAGGTTTATCCCAGGTATGCAAGATTGGTTCAACATCCAGAAACTAATAAATGTAATTCACCACATCAATAGACTTAAAGTTAAGAATCACGTGATTATTTCAATTGATGCTGAGAAAGCATTTGATAAAATACAGCACCCTTTATGCTTAAAACACTAGAAAAAATAGGAATAGTAGGAACATACCTCAACATTGTAAAGGCTATCTATGCTAAGCCCACAGCCAACATCATTCTTAATGGAGAAAAACTGAAAGCATTTCCTCTAAAAACTGGAACAAGACAGGGATGCCCTCTTTCACCACTGCTTTTCAACATTGTCCTTGAAACACTTTCCAGAGCAATTAGACAGACCAAAGAAATTAAAGGGATACAAATAGGAAAAGAAGAACTAAAGCACATGATCCTATATTTAGAAGATCTAAAAAACTCCACCAGAAAACTTCTAGAACTAATAAATGAATTCAGCAAAGTAGCAGGATATAATATCAATACACATAAGTCTAATACATTTCTATTCATAAGTGATGAATCCTCTGAAAGAGAAATTAGGAAAACCACTCCATTCACAGCAGCCTCAAAAAAATAAAGTACTTGGGAATTAATCTAACAAAAGAGGTGAAAGACCTCTACAATGAAAACTACAGAACATTAAAGAAAGAAATTAAAGAAAACCTTCAAAGATGGAAAGATCTCACATGTTCTTGGATAGGCAGAATTAACATTGTCAAAATAGCCATTCTACCAAAGGCACTATACAGATTCAATGCAATTCCAATTAAAATCCCAATGACATTCCTTATAGAAATAGAGCAAGCAATCATGAACTTCATCTGGAAGAACAGGAGACTTCAAATAGCCAAAACAATCCTGAATAGCAAAAGTGAAACAGGAGGTATCACAATACCAGACATTAAATTATACTACAGAGCAATAGTAACAAAACCAGCATGGTATTGGCAGCAAAATAGACAGGCAGACCAATGGTACAGAATAGAAGACAGAGACAAAAAACACATAAATACAGTCCCCTCATACTAGACAAAGGAGCCAAGAACATACAATGGAGAAAAGATAGCCTGTTCAACAAATGGTGCTGGAAAAACTGGAAATCCATATGCAGTAAAATGAAATTAAATATCCATCTCTCACCCTGTGCAAAACTCAACTCAAAATGAATCAAAGACTTAGGAATTAGACATGAGGCCCTGAACCTAATAGAAGACAAAGTAGGCCTGAATCTTCATCATGTTGTCTTAGAATCAGTCTTCCTCAATAAGACTCCCAAAGCACAAGAAATCAAAGCAAGAATCAATAAATGGGATGGACTCAAACTAAAAAACTTTTTCTCAGCAAAGGATGCAATCAAGAATGTGAAGAGAGAGCCTACAGAGTGGGAGAAAATCTTTTCCACGCACACTTCAGATAGAGCACTTATCTCCAAATTTTATAAGAAACTTTACAAAACTTTACAACAAAAATACAAAAAACCCAATCAATAAATGGGACAAGGAACTGGACACTTTACAGAAGAAGACATACAGGCAATTAATAAATATATGAAAATGTCTTCAACATCTCTAGTAATTAGAAAATGCAAATTAAAAGAAACCTAAGATTTCATCTTACTCCAATTAGAATGACTTTTATCAAGAACACAAACAATAATAGATATTGGTGTAGATGTGGGGAAAAAGGCACACTTTTACATTGTTGGTGGAGTTGCAAATTGGTGCAGCCACTTTGGAAAGTGGTATGGAGAATCCTCAGAAAGCTTGGAATGGACCCACTTTTTGATCCAGTTATCCCACTCCTCGGTTTATACCCAAATGACCTAAAATCAGCAAACTACAGTAACACTGCCACATCAATGTTTAGAGCAGCTCAGTTCACAATAGCTAGATGGTGGAACCAATCCAGATGCCCTTCACAGATGAATGGATAAAGAAACTCTGGGGTATATATACACAATGGAATACTATTCAGCCATAAAGAAGAATAATATTATGGCATTTGCAAATAAATGGATGGAATTGGAGAATATCATGCTAAGTGAAATAAGTCAAGCCCAAATAACCAAAGGCCAAATGTTTTCCCTGATAAGTGGAGGATGATATGTAATGGGGGTGGGGGTGGGGAATGAGAGAATAATGGGGGAACTTTAGAATATGTAAAAGAAAATGAGAGGAAAGAGGGTATGAAAAGACAGACATCATTACCCTATGTAATGTATGATTGCACGAATGGTATGAACCATAGTACATACCATAGAAACAAAATTATGTACAACCATAGAAACAAAATTATGGTGTACAACCATAGAAACAAAATTATGTACCCCATTTGTGTACAATGAATCAAAATGCAGTCTGTAAAAAATTAAAAGCTAAATAAAAATAATAATTGAAAAAAGAAAGAAAGAAAGAAAGAAAGAAAGAAAGAAATGTAGTGTTTAATGCAGAATTGAAAGTACTTCCAGGGTCTTCTTCATTCCTGAGGGGCAATACAGACAGGGATTTTAAAAAAATCATAGCCTTCTTTCACTCTGAAAGAGATTTATTGTCGGGGTTTCCAGGACCCCCAGCCTTGGGCATGGTCAAGATGGCGCCTGACGCTGAGCCAAAAGCAGCCAACTATACAGTAAACAACCAGAGAATTCCAATGATTGGCTAGTTAACGATGTGACTAGAGCATGCCCCCCTCGTGTACCTATCCTATGCTTGCAGCTGTCCGCGTTTACCTCGTGTACTCTCCCCTGATTGGTTGAAGTGTATATAAGCCTGGTGGGTGGGAGAGTAGGGAGGCAGAAGCGGAAGAAGCGGCGGAGGTGGAGGCTGAAGCTGAGCTGGAAGCTGAGAGTGCGCGGAAGCTGGGAGAAGCTGAGAGAAGAGAAGCTGGGAGTGCGCGGAAGCTAGGAGTAAGGGAAGTGTAGGAGAGGGACTGTACATAATAAACTTCCAAAGCTTCAGACGTTTGTCGTGTCTCTCTCTGCGGGCAGAGGGAGCGCGATAACTGGTGCCGAAACCCGGGACATGAAGGGAAGATGAAGGCCTTATAAAAGAAAACAAGGTAAGATATTTGAAAAATTTTTTTTGTATACAAGTTAAACCGGTTATAAAAAAGTTAAAGGGTATCAGGATACGCTATCAGCGGTCCTGGGGACACGCGGAGTGCGGTCCGGTTGAAAGGTATCGGGACGCGCCATCAGCGGTCCTGACGCGTAGAACGCGGGTTAAAAGGTATCGGGATCGTGACGCGTAGAACGCGGGTCAAAAGGTATCGGGATACACCATTAGCGGTCCTGACGCGTGGAACGCGGGTTAAAAGGTATCGGGATGCGCCGTCGGCGGTCCTGACGCGTGGAACGCGGTCTAATTAAAGTGAAAGTAGAAACACATTTGAAGCGGTCCAATTAGGGTGTAGGTAGTACGTGAAAAGCTGCTATAAAAATTCTAATGCACACTTGATAGTTTTCCTTTCAATAATCTCGTTGCTCCTGGCAGCTAGGCCACTGTTTGATTTTGTAACTGCCATAATTAAAGCTATTCAAATTAGTAACAATGGGGTCTGAAACGTCTAAATTCAGAATGCAGCAGCCCCTCAGGGAGTTATTAAAAAACCATGGAACGCCATTAAAGGAAAAAACAGCTGAAGTATTTCTTGATACTGTGGAAAGGATTTCCCCTTGGTTTTTGGATGAGGGCCTTTTGAATACCCTACAGTGGGAACAGCTGGGGAAAGACCTTCATATAGTGGATAGGCAAAATCCTTTGCCAGTAGGCACTATGGCTATTTGGTCTCTTATTAAATCCTGTCTGCAAGATAAAAACAAAAAACCTTCACTCACCGAGCCTTTAGCTGAGGGAAGACAGGTTTTGGAAGAAATAAAAGAGGAATGCTCATATCTTTCTCAAAATTCAGAAAAAGGAACTAACTCAGATGAGGAACTATCAGAAGGGGAATTATCAGGAGAGGAACTGGAAAAAAGAGTACAAAGATTAAGACTAGATAAAAAGCCCCCTCTAGTGCCCGTGTTGCCTAGTGCACCTCCCATAAATAGGGAACCCCCTCATGAAGCATCCGGCTTCGGGTTACGCTCAGAATGGAGTCATCTTGGATCTGTAGCGTATCCTGTTTTTGAGGATGCTCAAAATCAAAGATTCCACCAACCCTTAGATTTTAAAATAGTGAAACAGTTAAAAGAAGCAGTTAGCACATATGGTCCTCAGTCAGCTTTTACTATAGCCTTAGTAGATACCTTGACATCATTAAACTTAGTGCCCCAGGACTGGACTAATCTTGCTAGGGCTGCTCTGTCTGGGGGACAGTACCTTATGTGGAAAACATCATGGCAAGAAATATCTACGGATACCGCCCGCCGAAATGCAGCAGCGGGGAATCCCCAAATCGATAGGGACATGCTTATGGGCGTAGGACCTTATGAAACCCTTCAGGCACAGCTTAATTATCATCCAGCAGTCTATGCGCAAATTGCCATGGCTGCAACCAAGGCCTGGAAAACATTACAAGGAGCAGGAGATTTGCAGGGCCAGTTGTCAAAGGTAACTCAAGGGAATAGTGAGCCCTATGCGGATTTTGTTGATAGGCTAATTCAAACAGCATCACGCATCTTCGGAGATGCAGAGCAAGCCATGCCCCTAGTAAAACAGTTGGCTTACGAACAAGCTAACAGGTGGTGTAGGGAGGCCATAAGATCATGGAGAAACAAAGACTTGTCCGCCTACTTAAAAGTGTGTAGAGACGTAAATGATACTTCGGCGCAGAGCAGTGCCTTTGTAGCAGCCATAGACAGACAAACCACCTTGTTGTCTGCTGCACTTGCACAAGCCCAGGGGAGGTTCCCTTCAAGAACTAATAAAGAGCCTTTAGGATCATGTTTTGTGTGCGGACAGAAGGGACATCTAAAAGCCACTTGTCCAAACAAAAGGCCACCCTTTGCCCGGGGTGGGAACATCTATACAAAGAATAACCTGGGAACCAGACCTGGGCTATGTCCAAGATGCAGAAGAGGAAGTCATTGGAATAGTACCTGTCAGCCTATTAGAGATAGGGAGGATAATTTCCTAGGGTTGAATCCTAAACTTCAAAAAAACGGGAGACAGGGCCCTCCCCGGGGCCCGCAACAACTATACGGGGTAATTCAACAAGTTCCCCGACGGTGGTATCCTCCCACAGAGAAGGGGAGTGCAGAGCCACCTCAGGAAGTGCCGGATTGGACATCTGTGCCACCTCCAGACTCATACTAACCCCAGATATGGGGGTGCAGATGATTGATACTGATTGGCATGAAAAAATCCCACAGAACAGTGTAGGACTATTACTAGGTAGAGGTTCCTCAACACTAAAAGGACTTATAGTACACCCAGGGGTTATTGATCCTGATTTCACTGGACAAATAAAAGCCTTGGTCTCTTCACCAAAAGGAATTACGGTCATCTCTCCAGGGGATCGCATTGCACAAATGCTTATATTGCCCAGTCAACATTCTTTGTGGCCCAGTAAAAATACAAATAAAAGACAAGGAGGTTTTGGATCAACAGGAACCACTTTAATAAACCTTACTATGGATATGGGACAGAGGCCCCTCCTAAAATTAAAAGTGGGAAATATGGAATTTACAGGTTTATTAGATACGGGAGCAGACAAAAGTATTATTAGCGCAATGGTCTGGCCAAAGCACTGGCCATTGATCACAGCAGCTCAGAGCTTGAGAGGCTTAGGAGTAGCAGAAAGCCCCAATCAAAGTGCTTCCTCATTATCATGGAAAGATACAGAGGGACACACAGGAATATTTCAGCCATATGTCTGTAATGTTCCTATTAGCCTATGGGGACAAGACGTCCTGCAGCAAATGGATATGAAACTCACCATTGATCAGACTTACCAAGGGACTCCTGTAAGAAATATGTTACAAAATATGAACTATGATGATAAAAAAGGATTAGGAAAACATAGTCAAGGATCTACCCAACCACTGCCTTTACTTCCACCAAAAAATGATTCTCATGGACTGGGTTTTTCCTAGGGGCCACTGATAAACCATCAATCCCTATAATATGGAAAGATGATAAGCCTCGCTGGATTCCACAGTGGCCCCTAACAAAAGAGAAGCTAGAGGCAGCTCATAAGTTAGTACAAGAGCAGGTACAAGCAGGTCATTTACAACATTCTACCTCTCCTTGGAATACTCCAATATTCTTAACAAAGAAAAAATCAGGAAAATGGAGGTTATTACATGATTTAAGAGCCATGAACGAACAAATGTACCCTATGGGACCCATCCAATGTGGACTCCCTCTTGTCACTGCACTACCAAAAAATTGGCCTACTATTATTCTGGATTTAAAAGATTGCTTTTTCTCTATACCCTTACACAAAAATGATTGTTGGAGATTTGCTTTTACTTTGCCCTCTCTTAATCACACTCAGCCTGACCAGAGATTCGAATGGACCGTGTTGCCTCAAGGTATGGCTAACAGTCCTACTATATGTCAAATATACGTAGATAAAGCGTTAACAACTACTAGACAAAAGTTTAAGAGATTGTTGATTTATCATTATATGGATGACATACTTATTTGCCATCCAGAAAAAGAAGTTTTGTTAGAAGCATTACAATTTATAACCCAAGCATTAGAAAAGAGAGGACTAACGATAGCCCCTGAAAAATTACAATTAGAGGAGATCCAAGAATATCTGGGTACAAGGCTCACTGCTACTACAGTCAGACCAACAAGGTTGACCATCAGGACAGATCAATTGAATACCTTGAACGATTTTCAGAAACTCTTAGGTGACATTAACTGGATCAGATCCTATTTAAAATTATCCACAGGGAATTAAAACCTTTATTCGATATATTAAAAGGTAATCCTGACTTGAATTCCCCTAGGAAACTTACTCCCGAAGCACGGATATCCTTACAACTAGTAGAGAATAGACTTCAGCAGTGTTACGTTGATCGTTGTGATCCTACTCAACCATTAAGTTTAATCATAATCTCAGAGAAGCACACCCCTTTTGGCATAGTTTGGCAAGGAGGACCTCTGCAAAGTATAAATCTCCCTAGCTCTCCGGCTAAAACATTGCAATCATATCCCCAAGCTATTGCTCAGGTAATATTCAAGGGAATAGAATCTTGCATTACTGTTTTTGGAATCCATCCGTCTATTATTATAACTCCTTATTCCACTCAGCAAATTAAATGGCTAATTAATAATGATGATGATTGGTCAGTATTATATTGTTCCACTTCAGCTCAGTTCGATAACCATTATCCCCAACATCCCTGGATTCAATTCTGTAAAAATACTCCCATAGTTTTTCCAAAAGTGACTAGTGTCCAGCCTCTTAAAGACTGTGTAACCATTTTTACTGATGGCTCCAAAAATGGAGTAGGTGCAGTACTTATCAGTAAACAACTTCACACCATAATAGTTCCACCCAACTCCCCACAGGTTACTGAACTTGCAGCTGTAATAGTAGCCTTTAAATTAGCAGATAATCAGCCATTCAATCTTCTATCTGATAGCTTATATATCGTTAACGCTTTACAGGTTCTTGAAACGGTACCTCATATTTCTTCCATGTCCACGGTAGCTTCTTATTTTACTACGCTACAAAACCTTATCCTACAGCGTAAACATCTATTCTATGTAGGACATATTAGAGCTCATTCTAATTTACCAGGACCTTTGGCCAATGCTAATGACTTGGTAGATATGGCCACCAAATCAATTTTTGTTTTTTCCATAGAGGAACAAGCAAAACTCTTTCATGAAAAATTCCATGTAAATTCCACTACTTTGAGCAGAAAATTTCCTATATCTAAATGCATGGCTCGACAAATAGTAAAAAATTGTCAACATTGTGCTCCTTTAATCCCAGTACAATCCTTTGGAGTTAACCCCAGGGGACTGCTGCCTGGTCATATTTGGCAGATGGATGTAACCCATATTTCTGAATTTGGTACTGTTAAGTATGTACATGTGTCAGTAGACACTGCCTCAGGGGTCATTATGGCTTCCGCTCATTCTGGAGAAAAGGTAAAAGATGTCATTCAACACTGCCTACAAGCATTTGCTGGCTGGGGCATACCTAAAGTTATTAAAACAGATAATGGTCCTGCTTATACTTCCAAAAGCTTCCGGTTGTTTTTACAAATATTTAACATCCAATCAGTCACTGGCATCCCCTATAATCCTCAGGGACAGGGCATTGTGGAAAGAGCACATCTTACTTTAAAAAATTGTCTAAATAAACAAAAAGGGGGAATAGGAGCCTCCTACAAGTCTCCTAAAGATAAACTTAATTTAGTTCTTTTCATTCTAAATTTCTTAACTCTGGATAGGGATGGCCATTCTGCAGCTGATCGACATTATAATCCCCATAATACTCCTCAAGTATGGGCAAAATGGAAAGATATCCTGTCAGGTTGTTGGAAAGGACCGGATCCAGTCCTTCGTTGGGTCCGAGGGTCTGTTTGTATTTTCCCACAGGATCAACAGACTCCAGTCTGGATTCCAGAAAGGCTAATCAGAGTTTTACAGCATGCAAGTGATGCTGCTCCTCCTCGCAATGGCGAGTCTGAGCCTTCCTCCAATAACAAAAACTCAGACGGAAAGGCAAACCCGGAACCTATGGGCCATTGTTAGCCTGGCCATATTTTTCACTTCTAACTAACACATTTTTTATCCTTCCTTTTCTTGTTTTCACCAATTCCTCTAAAAGCCTGTCAATTCTACTGATGATTTTTCAGGTCGTGCTGTTTTTGGTGACAAGGATATCTCTAGTCTTTCTTTGCTTTAACAGGAGGAATTTCTGCACTTTGCCGTTGGAATCATACTACAAATCAGACCCAGAGTAGAGCAACTCGTTCTGCTGACCCTAGCTGTGGTGTTGCTTTTCCTCCCACGTCAGCTTGTGTATTTCCTCCCTTTTATGTTTCTACCAACTAACATTTCTAATAACACCTCTTAACTGTTCACTAACCGTGTGCTATCTCTCACAGTGCTGGAATGGTTCTTTTGCCACCCGTGCAATTTGCACATTTCTATCTTCCTACCAGTCCTAGTTTCTGTTGCAGATATAGAATTGCCAGGGCTATTATCAAGAAACAGGAGAGGCTTTGACATTGCAACAGCCGTGATCACTGCCATCACAGTCCTTGCAGTAGCAGCATTGACACAACCATAACAACGATCATTTGGCCGAGAATGCAGCTGCAGCCTTGCAGACCATAGAGACTCTATCAGAGAGTGGACTCATTATAAGAACAAGTGGATACCTTGCAAGAACTTTTGGGACTGGGATGCGTTTATTCCCTGAGAGCTGTTTGTGTTGCCCGTATTGTAACACTTCTGGGATGTATATTGTTTCTGTATTTAATATGGCTATATGGTTTTTCTTCTGTTTATGGATTTGTCAAACAGCAGGCAGGCTTAGGAGCTATGGTGGTACTCCTCTGCTTTGGCCCTCCTTCTCTTCATTCGTTTTGGCATGCATCTATGAGCTAGCCAATAGAGAGATCAAATTATCTTTCATCAGGCCATGACCGCCCTAAAGGCCGACAGCCCCCCATTAGTATGGCTCTTGATGCTGGACCGGTAGTCAAAGACGGGTAATGAAGGAGGTGGCTGTGTACCAACCTAAGACAGGAGCTGCAGCATGCTCTGCAGGCTCTGATGACGGGTAAGGACATATGCTGACCACTCAGCCTAAGACAGACACGGTCCCGAGCCTTAGTTTAATAGTAAAGAAGGGGGATATGTCGGGGTTTCCAGGACCCCCAGCCTTGGGCATGGTCAAGATGGCGCCTGACGCTGAGCCAAAAGCGGCCAACTATACAGTAAACAACCAGAGAATTCCAATGATTGGCTAGTTAACGATGTGACTAGAGCATGCCCCCCTCGTGTACCTATCCTATGCTTGCAGCTGTCCGCGTTTACCTCGTGTACTCTCCCCTGATTGGTTGAAGTGTATATAAGCCTGGTGGGTGGGAGAGTAGGGAGGCAGAAGCGGAAGAAGCGGCGGAGGCGGAGGTTGAAGCTGAGCTGGAAGCTGAGAGTGCGCGGAAGCTGGGAGAAGCTGAGAGAAGAGAAGCTGGGAGTGCGCGGAAGCTAGGAGTAAGGGAAGTGTAGGAGAGGGACTGTACATAATAAACTTCCAAAGCTTCAGACATTTGTCGTGTCTCTGCGGGCAGAGGGAGCGCGATAATTTGTGACAAACTCCTCCAATGACTACTTGGTGACCTGGCTTCTAATTTATTTGCATTGAAGAGTTAATGGGACAGACAAATGTTAACTTGCTGCCACAAGTGTTCACATACTGAGAGTCCCTACTTTTATAGCTTCAATAAGAGGACTGTATCCTATACCTTACAGGTCTCAGAGCAGAAGGGAATAGGCAGATTTCAGTTTCCCTTGATCACAGAACAAAAAAAGTGTTTTTAAGTAGGCATGCAAATACTTCCGGGGCACTTTCCCCATGAAGCAATGCAGGAAATGAGCAAGAACAGGCATCTCTATTATTCTCTCCAGAGGGGGTTTATGGCACTCACTTCTGGTGGCTACTTAATAGGTTGGGTACTAATGACCTTGAACAGGGAGGCAAATGGGACAAAGAGTAGTCACCTGGTAGCCAGAGTTGGAATTCATTACTTCATGAGTACTTCTTCCTAGAAAGACTTTGGATATCCAACAAGGTCTATTATTTATATGCTCTCATCTAAGAGATTGACTCTTTTAACCTCAGGGCTCTGACAGTTGAGGGGACTTTAAAACCTGAACAAACCAAACAGGTGAATGTACAACAGACCCATTTACAGTAGACATATCACTAGGATCTGAGAGTACAGTACACAAGTGAAGGCATTTGCCTCAGATCTACTATTTTGCTTAAGGAAGAAAGAGTGGAAGATTAACATCTACTGTAAAAACGAAAAAAAATGGAACACACAGTCAGCACCCCAATAATATCCATAATAGTATAAGCTATACCTAGAGAGTCTGGTTCTTACTTTAACAGCCTCAGGATATTGAAAGGATGTAACACATCCAGAGCTCCAGGAAATCACAAAAAGAGACAAAGTACTGTGGAAAAAAAATTAGAGGTACCAAATCTTCTGCCAGTTCAGATTGTGAGGTCCTTCCAGAAAAGCCTGGTCTAGCAAAATGAGGAGATATAACCTGTCTTATCTAATTTGATGAACCAATAAAAGGAAAAAAGAAAATAAACAGTGGAATTTATTCTGAACAAAAGAATAAGATTAAATCCATGAAAATTCACCTGAGGTTAAGGTATGTTATTTACTCAACAGAGAATTCAACATAATGGTCTAAGTATGCTCAGTGAGGTCAAGAACATTCTGAAGACGAGCTGAGAATTTTAACAAAAAGTTTTTAAAAGTATCAAACAAAAATAGTAGATCTAAAGAATAGTATAACTGAAGTGAAAAAGTCAATAGAGGGTTTCAATAATAGATTGTATCTTGTAGTAGAAAGAATCAGTGAACTAAAAGGTCACCTAAAATCTTCCAATCTGAGGAGAAAAAAGAAAAAGGAGTGAAAAAGAATAAGATAAATTAAAAGACTTACGGAACACTCTTCAGGAAGCAACTTATGTATTACCCATGTACCAGAAGCAGAAGAGAGTAAGACAGGACAGAAAAGCAACAAGAAGTAATGGCAGATACTTCACAAGCCTGGGGGGCGGGGAAGTAGGAAACCAGATCCAAGAAGCCCATTGGATACCAAGTACGATAAATTCAAAAAAATACACACAAATCCATTTCACAGTCAAATTTTCAAAAGATAGAGAAAAAGAGAGTATTCAAAGGAACAGGGAAAAGCAAATCATCACATATAGGAGAACTGGCATAAAACTTAATGGATTTCTCAGTAGAAACCTTGCAAGTCAGGAGGGAGTTAGTTGAGATATCCAAAATCCTAAAAGAATGAAAAAAAAAAAAAAAAAAAAGACTTCCAACCAAGAATAATATATACAGCAATTCTGCTTTTAAAAATGAATGTTAAGGGGGCTGGGGCTGTAGCTCAGTGGCAACGCGCTTGCCTGGCATGTGCAAGGCACTGGGTTTGATACTTGGCACCACATAAAAATAAACAAGTAAAATAAAGGCATTCGTTCATCTACAATTACAAAAATATTTTTATTTTATTTATTCTCTTTTTTTAATTGTTTGTTCTATTTAGTTATACATGACAGCAGGATGCACTTTGATTCATTGCACACAAATGGAATACAACTTTTCATTTCTCTGGTTGTACACGATGTAGAGTCACACCATTCATGTAATCATACATGTACATGGAGTAATGATGTTTGTCTCATTCTACCATTTTTCCTACCTCCTACATCCTCCCCTCCGTTCATATCCCTCTACACAATCCAACATTCCTCCATTCTTCACTTATCCCCCCCAGCCCCATTATGTATCAGAATCCACTTATCAGAGAAGACATTAGGACTTTGTTTTTTGGGGGTTGACTTATCTTACTCAGAAGGATATTCTCCAACTATATTCTCCAATATATATATACCACAGTTTCTTTTTCCATTCAACTATTGAAGAAATCTAGGTTGGTTCTACAATCTAGTTATTGTAAATTGAGCTGCTATAACAAACATGGATCTCCATACTGCTTTCCAGAGTGGTTACACCAATTTGCAACTCCACCAGCAATGTATGAGTGTGCCTTTTTCCCCACAGCCATGTCAACACTTATTGCTTGTGTTCTTCTTCTTTTTTTTATTTTTCAAATTTCAAATTCTTATTTTATTTCTTTAATTTTTATTTTTTTATTCAAATATTTTTTATTTTTACAAACACATTTTGATTCATTTTATGCAAATGGGGTACAACTTTTTATTTCTACGGTTGTACACAATGTATATTCACACCATTCATGTAATCATACATATATATAGGGTAATACTGTCTGTTTCATTCTACTGTTTTTCCATCCCCATCCCCTCCCACCCCTTTTTCCTCTACACCATCCAAATTTCCTTCATTCTTCTCTTCCCCCTGCCACCCCCCCTCATTATATATTGTCATGTACTTATCAGAGAAAACATTCAGCCTTTGTTTTTTGTGGCTTGGCCTATTTCACTTAGCAGGATATTTTACAACTTCATTTACCAGCAAATGCCATAATTTTATTCTTCTTTATGGCTGAATAATATTCCATTGTGTATATATACCACATTTCTTCATCCATTCATCAACTGAAGGGCATCTAGGTTGGTTCCACAATCTAGCTATTGTGAATTGAGCTGCTATGAACATTGATGTGGCTGTATCACTGTAGTATGCTGATTTTAAGTCCTTTGGGTATAAACCAAGGAGTGGGATTGCTGGGTCAAATGGTGGGTCCATTCCAAGCTTTCTGGGTAATCTCCATACTGCTTTCCAGAGTGGCCGCACCAGTTTGCAACTCCACCAGCAATGTATGAATGTGCCATTTCCCCCACATCCATGCCAACACTTATCATTGCTTGTGTTCTTGATAACAGTCATTCTAATTGGACTTAGATGAAATCTTTAGGGTGGTTTTAATTTGCATTTCTCTAATTACTAGGGATGATGAGCACTTTTTCATTTATTTGTTGATCACCTGTATATCTTATTCTGTGAAGTTTGTGCCCATTTCCTTAGCCCATTTATTGACTGGGTTCTTTGTATTTTGGGTATACAGTTTTTTAAGTTCTTTATAAACTTTGGAGATGAGTGCTCTGTCTGAAGTGTGTGTGGAAAAGATTTTCTCCCATTCTGTAGGCTCTCTTTTCACATTACTGTTTCCTGTGCTAAGAAAAAACTTTTTAGTTTGAATCTATCCCATTTTATTGATTCTTGCTTTTATTTCTTGTGCTATGGGGGTCTTGTTAAGGAAGTCTGGTCCTAAGCCAACATGATGGAGTTTCAGGCCTACTTTTTCTTCTATTTGGTGAAGGGTCTTAGGTCTAATTCCTAGATCCTTGATCCATTGCGAGTTGATTTTTGTACAGGATGAGAGACAGGGTTTTAGTTTCATTTTACTGCATATGGTTTTCCAGTTTTGCCAGTACCATTTGTTGAAGAGGCTATCTTTTCTCCATTGTAAGTTTTTGGCACCCTTCTCTAGTATGAGTTTACTGTACTTATGTGGGTATGTCTCTGTGTCTTCTATCCTGTACCATTGATCTACCTATCTATTTTGGTGCCAGTACCATGCCATTTTTCCTACTGTTGCTATATAGTAGTTTAAGGTCTGGTATAGTGATACCTCCTGCATCACTCTTCCTGCCCAGGATTGCTTTGGCTATTCTGGGTCTTTTGTTCTTCAAGATGAATTTCATGATTGCTTTTTCTGTTTCTATGAGAAATGTTATAGGGATTTTAATTGGAATTGCGTTAAATCTGTATAGCACCTTTGGAAGTATGGCCATTTTGATAATATTAATTCTGCCTCTCCAAGAACATGGGAGATCTTTCCATCTTCTAAGGTCTTCCTCAATTTCTTTCTTCAATGTTTTGTAGTTTTCATGGTACAGATCTTTTACCTCTTTGGTTAGATTGATTCCCAAGTTTTTTTTGTTTTGTTTTTGTTTTTTTGAGGCTATTGCAAACAGAGTTGTTTTCCTCATTTCCCTTTCAGATGTTTCATCACTTCAGTATAAAAATGCTTTAGATTTATGCACGTTGATTTTATGGCCTGCTATTTTGCTGAATTCATTTATGAGCTCTAGAAGTTTTCCGGTGAAGTTTTTTGTATCTTCTAAATAGAGAATCATGTCATCAGCAAATAGCGACAGCTTAAGTTCCTCTTTTCCTATTTGTATCCCTTCAATTTCTTTAGTCTGTCTTATTGCTCTGGCTAGTATTTCAAGGACAATGTTGAATAGAAGTGGTGAAAAAGGGCATCCCTCTCTTGTTACTGTTTTTAAAGGGAATGGTTTCAGTTTTCTCCATCAAGAATGAGGTTGGCCATGGGCTTAGCATAAATAGCCTTTACAATGTTCAAGTATGTTCCTACTATCCCTAATTTTTCTAGTGTTTTGAGCATGAAGTGGTGTTGTATTTTGTTGAACACTTTTTCTGCATCAATTGAAATAAACATATGATTCTTATCCTTAAGTCTATTGACATGATGGATTACGTTTATTGACTTACGGATGTTAAGCCATCCTTGAATTCCAGGATTGAACCCCACTTGATCGTGGTGCACAATTTTCTTAATATGTTTTTGGATATGGTTTGCCAGTATTTTGTTAAGGATCTTTGCATATATATTCATCAAGGATATTAGTCTAAAATTTTCTTTCCTTGATGTGTCTTTTCCTGGTTTGGGTATGAGAGTGATATTAGTTTCATAGAATGAGTTTGGTAGGGTACCCTCCTTTTATATTTCCTGGAATACTTTGAGAAGTATTGGAATGAGTTCTTCTTTGAAGGTCTTGTAGAACTTGGCTAAGAATTCATCTGGTCCTGGGCTTTTATTGGATTGTAGGCTTTTGATGGGTCTTCTATTTCATTGCTTGATATTGATCTGTTTAAACTGTGTATGTCCTCCTGGTTCAGTTTGGGAGGAGCATATGTCTCTAGAAATTTGTTGATGTCTTTGGTATTTTCTATATTTTTTTTTTTTTTTGGAATATAGGTTTTCAAAGTAGCTTCTCATTATGTTATGTATTTCAGTGGTGTCTGTCATGATATTTCCTTTTTCATCACAAATTTTAGTAATTTGAGTATTCTCTCTCCTTCTCTTTGTTAGGGTGGCTAAGAGTTTGTCTATTTTGTTTACTTTGTCAAAGAACCAACTTTTTGTTTTGTCAATTTTTTGAATTGTTTCTTTTGTTTCAATTTCTTTGATTTCAGCTCTGATTTTAATTATTTCCTATCTTCTACAACTTTTGGTATTGTTTTGTTCTTCTTTTTCTAGGAATTTGAGCTGTAATGTTAGGTCATTTAGTTGTTGACTTTTTATTCTTTCTTTGAATGCACTCCATGCAATGAATTTTCCTCTTAGTACTGTTTTCATAGTGTCACAGAGATTTTGATATGTTGTATCATTATTCTCATTTACCTCTAAGAATTTTTTTATATCCTCCCTGATGGTTTCTGTTACCCATGCTTCATTCAATAGCATATTATTTAGTCTCCAGCTGTTGGAGTAATTTCTGGTTTTTATTTTTGTCATTGATTTCTAATTTCATTCCACTATGATCTGTTAGAACGCAAGGCAGTATCTGTATTTTTTTGCATTTCCTAAGGGCTGCTTTGTGGCATAACATATGATCTATTTTCAAGAAGGTTCCATGTGCTGCCAAGAAGAAAATGAATTTGCTCATTGATGGATGGAATATTCTATATATGTCTGTTAAATCTAAGTTATTGATTGTGTTATTGAGTTCTATGGTTTCTTCGTTTAGTTTTTGTTTGGAAGATCTATCCAGTGGTGACAGCGGTGTGTTAGTCACCCAGAATTATTTTGTTGTGGTCATTTGATTCCTGGAATTTAGAAGGGTTTGTTTGATGTACATGGATGCACTATTGTTTGGTCATAAATATTTATGACCATTATGTCTTCCTGATTTATGGTTCCCTTAGGCAGTATGAAATGTCCTTCTTTATCCCTTCTGACTAACTTGGGTTTGAAGTCCACTTTATCTGAAATAAGGATGGAAAGTCCCACTTTTTTACTGAGTCTGTGTGCATGGTAGGTTTTTTCCCATCCTTTCACCGTTTGCCTGTGGGTGTCTTTTTCTATGAGATGAGTCTCTTGAAGGCAGCATATTGTTGGATCTTTCTTTTTAATCCATTCTACCAGTCTATGTCTTTTAATTGATGAGTTTTGGCCATTAATATTCAGGGTTATTTTTGAGATGTGATTTGTATTCCAGTCATTTGGGCTTATTTTTGGCTTTTTACTTGACTTGGTTTCTCCTTTGGTTGGTTTTTCCTTTAAGGTAGCTCCTCCCTTTGCTGACCTACATTGTTGTTTTTCATTTCCTCCTCATGGAATATTTTGTTGAGAATATTCTGTAGTGCAGTCTTTCTATTTGTAAATCTTTTTAACTTTTGCTTATCATGGAAGGATTTTATTTCATCTTCAAATCTGAAGGTTATTTTTGCTAGGTGTAGAATTCTTGGTTGGCAACCATGTTCTTTCAGACCTTGAAATACGCTATTCCAGGCCCTTCTAGCTTTTATGGTCTGGGGTGAAAAATCTTCTCATATCCATATTGATTTCTCCTATATGTAATCTGATGCTTTTCTCTTGCAGCCTTCAAAATCTTACCTTTATTTTTTATGTTAGGCGTTTTCATTATAATGTGCTTTGGTGTGGATCTGTTGTGATTTTGTGCATTTGGTGTTCTATAAACCTCTTGCATTTGATTTTTCATTTCATTTTTCAGCTTTGGGAAATTTTCTGATATCATTTCATTGAATAGGTTGTTTATTCCTTTGGTTCGTATCTCTGTACCTTCCTCAATTCTGATAATTCTTAAATTTGGTCTTATCATGATGTCCCATAGTTCTTGGAGGTTTTATTCATGATTTCTTACCATCTTCTCTGTTTGGTCTACTGTATTTTCAAGATTAAATAGACTTTAAATGGGTGGGCCAAGGAGTGGGATAGCTCAGTCAAATGGTGGTTCCATTCCAAGTTTTCTAAGGAACCTCCATACTGCTTTCCAGAGTGGCTGCACCAAATTGCAACTCCACCAGCAGTGTATGCATGTACCTTTTTCCCCACATCCTCACCAACACCTATTGTTGCTTGTATTTTTGATAATAGACATTCTAATTGGATTGAGTTGAAGTCTTAGGGTAGTTTTGATTTGCATTTCTCTAATTACTAGAGACGTTGAACATTTTTTCATATATTTGTTGATTGATTGTATATCTTCTTCTGTAAAGTGTCTCCTCAGTTTCTTAGCCCATTTATTGAATGGGTTCTTTGTATTTTAGGTATAAAGTTTTTTTAGTTCTTTACAAATTCTGGAGATTAGTGCTCTATCTGAAGTGCATGTGGTAAAGATTTTCTCCAACTCTGTAGACTCTCTCTTCACATTATTGTTTCCTTTGCTCAGAAAAAGCTTTTTAGATTGAATCCATTCCATTTATTGATTCGTATTATTATTTCTTGGTTTTAGGGAGTCTTGTTAAGGGAGTCTAGTCCTAAACTGACATGATGAAGATTTGTGCCTACTTTTTTTTTTTTTTTTTAATTTGGTTCAGGGTCTCTGGTCTAATTCCTAGATCTCTGATCCATTTTGAGTTGAGTTTTGTTCAGGGTGAGATATAGGAGTTTAATTTCATTTTACTACATATGGATTTCCTGTTTTCCCAGCACCATTTATTGAAGAGGCTATCTTTTCTCCATTGTATGTTTTTGGTGCTTTTGTGTAGTATGAGATAACTGTATTTATGTGGGTGTGTCTCTGTGTCTTTTATTCTGTACCATTGGTCTTCCTGCCTATTTTGGTGCAATAACATGCCATTTTTGTTACTATTGCTTTGTAGTATAGTTTAAGACCTGGTATTGTGATACTTCCTACTTCACTTGTTCTACTAAGGATTGCTTTGGCTATTCTGGGTCTCTTATGCTTCCAAACAAATTTCATGATTGCTTTCTCTATTTCTATGAGAAATGTCATTGGGATTTTAATTGGCTTTGAATTGATTCTGTATAGCATTTTTGGCAGTATAGCCATGTTGACATTAATTCTACCTATCCAAGAACATGGGAGATCTTTCCATCTTCTAAGGTTTTCTTCAATTTCTTTCTTTAGTGTTCTGTGCTTTTCATTGTAGAGGTCTTTCATCTCTTTTGTTAGATTGATTCCCAATTTTTTTTTTTTTTAGTCTATTGTGAATGGGGTAGTTTTCCTAATATCTCTTTCAGAGGATTCATCATTTGTGAATAGAAATGCTTTAGATTTATGAGTGTTGACTTTATATCCTGCTACTTTGCTGAGTTCATTTATGAGTTCTAGAAGTTTTCTGGAAGAATTTTAGGATCCTCTAAATATCAAATTATGTCATCAGCAAATAGTGATAGCTTTTTAACAAAATAAAAATGGATAATAAAGACTTTCCTAGACCAACAAAAGTAGTTTATGACTACTAGTCTTTCCTTATACTAAAGTTCTTTAAGCTTAAGAAAGAAAAAAGCTAATTGGCAACATAGAAACATATGAAAGTATAAAACTCACTGATGAATTGCCAAATCCAAAACACTATAATATTTAAATGACCACAGGTAACTTGATCATATCTCTAAATTAAAAAGCAACACTATATAAGACAAATAGAGATACAATAATTGTTAAGGAATACATGTTATGAAAACACAGTTTTTTTTTTATTGTTTGTTCTATTTACATGACATGGCAGCAGAATGCATTTTGATTCATTGTACACAAATGGAGTACAACTTTTCATTTCTCTGATTGAACATGATGTAGAATCACACCATACATGAAATCATACATGTACATAGGGTAATAACGCTAGCCTCATTCCACCATCTTTTCTTTCCCCCATCCCATCCCCTCCCCTCATTTCCCTCTCTATGCAATCCAACATTCTGCCATCTCCCCTTACTACTCCCCCCATTATATATCATCATCCACTTACCAGAGAAAACATTCAGCTTTTGTTTTTTTGGGATTGGCCTATTTTACTTAGCATGGTATTCTCCAACTCCATCCATCTGCAAATGCCATAATTTTATTCTTCTTTATGACTGAGTAATATTCCATTGTGTATATGTACCACAATTTCTTTATCCATTCATCTATTGAAGGGCATCTAGGTTGGTTCTACAACATAGCTATTGTGAACTGAGCTGCTGTAAACTTTGATATTATTTGATATTAAAAACATAAATGTGGGAAGAGCAGAAGTGAAAATGTAGCACCTGTGTATGCAAAATTAAGTTGTTATCAGCTTAAATTAACATGTTTAAGATCTGTTTTTTTTATTTTTTATTTTTTGTAGACCACATGGTAATCACAGGTTAAAAGCTTATGTAGATATGCAAAAGATAAAAATAAATGAGCCAAAGCATGCAACTATAGAAGCCATTTTACCACAAATGAACCAATTAAGAGAAGAAAGGTATAAAGGATCTACAAACGACCAGAAAACTATTAATAAAATGGCACCAGTGAGTCTTTACCTATAAGCAATAACTTTAAAGGAGGGAGTTTCAGCAAGATGGCTGAACAGAAGAACTGGACATACTAACGCATCACAAAAAGGGATCAAAAAATGAAGCAATAGCTACTATTTAGCTAAAAAAATTGGGGAAGAGTCCTGGAACATAGTGGGGATGAAATGGAGAAATTGTTGAAGGTGGAGACTGAGGATTGTCTGATAAGGAAGAACATTTAGTATTTTGCCTTGACTGTCTCAGTGCTCCAGACTAGAACAGTTTGAATACAGGAAAATCCTACCAAATAGTGCCCACACTGGCACTTTGGAAACTTGAAAGCTGTTCCTTTGGGGGAAACCTAAAGTCCTCAAGGACTGCAAGCACAACTGGGGAGTTGTTGAGGAGCATGTATGTTGTACTGCTCCAGAGGGGGAACCCAGTTCGGATAGTACCATTCCCCCACTGTTGCTGATGCTTCATAGCATACAATGATTTTGAGAAAAAAATCTAACCCATCCCTACCCTGCTGTACTGTGCGCCTCACCCTCTTGTAACACTGGAATGGCTCCACCTCTGGGCACTCCTCAGATTCCAATAAGCACATAATATATGAGCTGTGCTACATTGCCTGGGAATGATAGAGTGACCTCAGCCCTATACAGTCTTCAGGGACTGATGGGTGTACTCTGCACAGCAGAGTTACCTCGACTCCACTACCACGTAAGCAGCTGCACACAATGCCTGGGCATGCAGGACTGCCTCCAGCCCTGTGCCCAGAGACTAACAAGTGAACTCCGTGCTGCAGAGGGGCCCATCACTGCTTCCTCACAAGCTGTACCACACCTGACTTGCTGGAATAGCCCCACCATCTTGTGGCCTGGAAAGACTAGAGCCCTCCTACCACTGACCTATGTCATACGACACCTGCCCAGTTATGTTGGGATGTCCCTACCCATATATGGCCATGGACACTGACAGGCACACTCCTGCCACCATGTGTACACACACAGTGTACCACACCTGCCTGGGCTTGCTGGAGTGGCCACCCAGCAGGCACCTCACCACCACGGACGTACGTACCATATTCACC
This sequence comes from Sciurus carolinensis, assembly GCF_902686445.1. Lineage (NCBI taxonomy): Eukaryota > Metazoa > Chordata > Mammalia > Rodentia > Sciuridae > Sciurus > Sciurus carolinensis. The sequence continues at coordinate 77,631,404 of NC_062221.1, forward strand.
TTAGCCATTAGAGTGTCTCCACCCCTACACAGCCTGCAGAGGCAGGCAGACTGACAGGGCTGCTGCGTGCACCACACTCAAATCCATTGATTATAAAAGCAGCGATACAAAGACTACATTAAGCACCTAACTGGAACAAAAGCCAACATAGCCTACCAAACCAACACCCTGAGACACATCTTCAGGAGAAAATCTTTCACTAGAACAGTCATTCTATAAAATTGATAAGATATACCTTGATCTTCTAGATGTGCATGTACCAGTGTAGGGACACAAGAAAAATATAAAAGCAAGGCAATATTAATAGGTAGCAAACAGATCAGATCTTGGTGATGGGAGCATGAGATTAAGTGTATAATTCTAGAGGCCAGGCCCACTGTGTTGACCCAGATCACATGCTTTCTTTAACAAAGCAGTTTATCTAAGCCACTCTGAGCTAAACCTGTCAGGATTCTCTGGAAACACCTCTAGGATTCCCAGTAAAACTAGATGGCCAGGGACAATGTTGACCCTTTCCTCTCTGATAGGACCCATGCTCTCCCTTCCTCCTTAGAAAATGTTCCTTTTTCTTTTTCTTTTTTTTTTTTTTATCCATTCTAAGACACTCCTGTCTTCTACTACATGTGACTTGCCTGAAACAATTCTTGTGAGATTGCAAGAACTGGTGACTTAGAACCCCTGCAACCACTTTGGCTCTGTGGGTGGGTCTTACTATGCAACTTGATGCTTCCAAAGGGACACATTAACTCCAGAAAGAGACTACAAACAAAAGGAAATCAATGAAAAGAGTTCAAAAGAAAGATTCTAAGTAAATTCAATCACAGGCAAGAGAATGCAGATAACTCAATGAAATTAGGTAAGAAAATTAATGATATAAATGAGAAATTCAGCAAAGAGAAACCATAAAAAAGAAACAGACATAAACTTGGACTGAAATAATCAATAAATCAAAAAAAAAAATACTTCTGCGAACCTCCACAATAGACTAGATGAAGCAGAAGAAAGGATTCCTGCTATTTTGAAATAACTCATTAAGATAAGAGAAGGAGAAAGACAAAAATAAGTAAAAAGAATGAAGAAAGGCTCCAACACTAAGAGCTCTCATTAAACAATCAAAGGAGTTCTGTATGACAATAGAAGGGAGAATGCATAGAAAACCTATTTGATAATAATAACAGAGCTTCCCTAATCCTGGGAAACATGGACATCCAAGTCCAGGAATCCTGTAGAACCTCGAAGAGATTTAAGAAAAAGAAATCCTCCTTGTGATAGGTTGGTATCAAAATGTCAAAAGTCCACAGTAAAGAATTCTGAAAATAACAAAAAATGTGCCAAGTCACATTAAACAAGGAAAACCCCACTAGACTTATAGTAGACCTTTCAGCAGAAACCTTAAAAGCTAGAAGGGCATGGGATCACACATTCAATGTTCTGGGGGGAAAAAAAATCAAGCACAACTATACTCAGCAAAATAACTTTCAGACATGAAGGAGAAATAAAGACTTTCAAAGACAAGAAAAAGCTAAGGGAATTCACCAGTATCAGACCAGCCTCAAGTGCCTGACCATAGAAATGAAAGTTGTACCCCATTTGTGTACAATGAATCAAAATGCAGTCTGTAAAAACAAACAAACAAACAAAAAAAGATGCTAAAGGGGAACATATATAAAATGAAAAGAAGATTAAATACTGTTATGGTTTGGATGTGAGATGTCCCCCAAAAGCTCACGTGTGAGACAAATGCAAGAAGATTCAGAGAAGAAATGATTGGGTTGAGAGCCTTAATCCAATCAGTAAATTAATCACCTCATGGGATTAACTGAGTGGTAACGGAAGGCTGATGGGGTGTGGCTGGAGGCTGTGGGGCACTGGGGGCATGGTTTTGGGGTATACACTTGTATCTGCCAAGTGGAGTCTCTCTGCTTTCTGATAACCATGTGAGCTGCTTCCCTCCTCTACACTCTTCTACCATGATGCTCTGCCTCACCTCAATTCCTAAGGAATAGAGCCTGCTGTCTGTGTTTGGAACCTCTGAAACCATGAGCCCCCAAATAAACTTTTCTTCCTCTACAGTTGTTCTTGTTGGTCCTTTTGTCACAGCAGCATGAAATCTGAATGAAACAAATTCGTACTGAGAAGTCAGATTGCTGTGACTAATCTGACCATGTGGTTCATAAGCATTTGGAGTTTTTTGGAATTGGTGGGAAAGATTTTTAGATGTTTAGCAGTGTAAACTGGAAATGCTTTATATTTTTGTAACTGGAGCTTAATGGTCAATTCGGACGAGGTCAGAAGACCAGAAAGCCAATAGACTGTGGACAGTGAAGAAAGGGCTCAAGAGGGTTTAGAGGAGAACCCTACTGGAATTTTGACTAGAGGCCATTTCTGTTATATTCTGACTGAAATGTTGTCTGCATTCTCCTGAGACTTTCTGTGAGGTTGATTTTTAAAGCGATGGACTTCTGGTCACTACTGCTATCACTGCTGCCAGAGGTCCATTCCCAGGGTGCCACTGCTGTGGCTGCCTGGAGTGCCTGCAGGTTTGGTTGCATGTGGCCACCTCCATCTTGAGACACCAGCTAGGGCCTGGGGCACCAGGGTGTCTGCAGGTTTGCCCTCACCACCATCTCTTGGCACAGCTGATTCTGTCTGGGGACACTGGCCAGGTCCTAGAGGTCCAATGTCAGGGTACCTGAAGGTTTGGCTGCACTTGAGGTCTTCCTGCTGGAAGTGCTAGGACTGCCATCTTGCTGCTTCTTCACAGGGTTGCTCCTTTGTATGAGCTCATCCCTGGTGGTCTCTCTGCAAGTTGTTACAGCATTGAGATCTTGGGATTGCAATGTGGCCAAACCTGGAGTACCTGAAGCCCAGATCTATCAGATAGTGACTGGGTCTGGGTGGACCAGTCTTGGTCATGCAATCCTGTGAAAAGTCAGAGACTGGGGGCATTTTGCCCTGTGGGGAGCACAGGTTGGAGAGACTAGAGAGAGCTGGGCTTTCTCAGCTCCACAAGTCCTGAAGTGTGTGGGGACAGATGGGGCTGGCTACAGTGGGTAAGAAGGTTGGAAGAGGGTGTGAGGGTATCTTACTATCAGCTCACCTAGTCAGCCAGTACAACACCACCAGACTGGAACTACCATCAAACTCCACACAACCCCACCTATCAGCAGAGAAGGGAAGCTGAGAAACGTTTGAACACCGATGGAAACAACTGTTCAATTTTCCATCAAGATTATTTTTTTTTCCTTTTTCACATCTCTACACATATTTTAAACCAAATATTTTTCACTCATCAGTTTATTGAGGATTTGGCTATATGGATAGTATTTTAGAGTTTTGATGTGTTTTCTTAAATTTTTACTTTTTTCTTTTTAAAAATTTTTTTAGTATATATAAATTTTTCTCACTTATCTGTTTCCTTGGGTTCTCTTTCTCTCTTTCTCCTGCTAACAGCCAACCTCTATCAATACCAATTTCACTCTTCCTATAAATTTTTACCTCTATCTTCTCTCTTCCTCCCTCATAAACATCACGTCCTATACCAATTCTATTCTCTTTATCCACCTTTTGAAGGTGTAAACTGTTCTAGCAAACTTACTGTTTATATTGTAGACAATAATTTAACACATCATTTGTTTATTGTGACAAAACTCTAGACATTTTAATAGGAGCTGTTATGTTTAAGACTGTATATTGCTATTAATATTGGTCTCTCCCTTAAAGGTGAGGTACTAAAAACCTTCAGGGACACTATAAGTTTACAGGGTAGAAACTGTACTGCCTCAGATCCATACTGCTAGATGGGAAAACACACAAACAATATGAAAAAACAAAGGAAAAACACCCCAAGCAAACCAAGATGCTCCAGTAATAGAATTCATTGACAACACAGAAGAAATGTCAGAGAAGGAGTTTAGAATATACATAGTTAAACTAATCTGTGAAGTAGAGGATGGAATAAGCAGTCAAATCAGAGAGAAAATACAGGAAGTGAAGATCACCTCAACAAAGAGGCAGAGATTATGAGGGGAAAAAAGCAGAAGTCCTCAAAATGAAGGAATCAATGAACCAAATTAAAAATTCAATGGAAAGCATCATCAACAGACTAGACAAGTTGGAAGACAGAGCCTCAGGCAATGAAGACAAAATATAATCATGAAAATAAAGTTGATCATGCAGATAATGGTAAGAAACCAAAAAAGAACTTCCAAGAATTATGGGATAACATGAAAAGACCAAATTTAAGATTTTTTGGGATAGACGAAGGAGCAGAGATACAAACCAAAGGAATGTACAATCTTTTCAATAACATAATATCAGAAAATTTCCCAAACCTAAAGAATGAAATGGAAAACCAACAACAAGAGGCTTACAGGACACCAATGTACAAAATTATAGCAGATCCACACCAAGGCACATTATAATGAGAACGACTAATATATGGAATAAGGATAGAATCTTAAATGTCATGACAGAAAAATATCTGGATCTCAGCTGATTTTTCAACACAGACTTTCAAAGCTAAGAGGTCCTAAAATCATATATTTCAAGCTCTGAAATAAATGAATGCCAACCAAGAATTTATATTCAGGAAAGTTAAGCTTCAGATCTGAAGATGAAATAAAAATCTTACATTATAAACAGAAGTTAAAAGAACTCACAACTAGAAAGTCTGCACTACAAAACATTCTCAATAAAATATTCCATGAGGATAAAGTGAAAAAAAAAAGGTGAAAATCAGCAAAGGGAGGAACAAAACTAAAGGAATAGTCAATCAAAGGAGAAGCTAAGTGAAATTAAAAAACAGAAATAAACTAAAATGACTGGGAATACAAATCACATCTCAATAATAACCTTGAAAGTTAAATTGCCTAAATTCATCAATGAAAAGACACAGACTGGCAGATTAGATTAAAGAATAAAACAACAATATGCTGTCTCCAAGAGACTCACCTCAGGCAAAGACATCCATAGACTGAAGATGAAAGGATGGGAAAAAATATATATCACTTATATGGACTGACTGTGTAAACAAAGAGGGTTTCCATCTCATATCAGATAAAGTGGACTTCCAACCAAAGTTAAATCAGAAACTACAAAGAAGGACTTTTCATACTGCTTAAGCAGTATACTTCAGCAAGACAACAATCGTAAATATTTATGCCTCAAACAATGGAGTATCTGTGTACATCAAATAAACCCTTCTCAATTTCAAGAATCAAGTAGATCATAACACAATAATACTGGATGACTTTAATTAACACACCTTTCTCACTACTGGACAGATCATCCAAACAAAACTAAATAAACTATAGAATTAAATAAATAATCAATAATTTAGACTTAATGAACATATGTAGAATATTGTATCCATGAACAAGCAAATATACTTTCTTTTCAGCAGCACATGGATCCTTCTTTAAAATAGACCATATCTTATGCCACAAAGCAACCCTTAGCAAATACAAAAAATAGAGATAATAACTTGCATTCTATCAGATCATAATGGAATGAAATCAGAAATCAATGATAAAAATAGAAGCTACTTTAACAACAGAACACTAAATAATACATGACTGAATGACAAATGGATAGCAGAAGAAATCAAGGATAAAATAAAAAAATACTTAGAGGTAAATGAGAATACCAATACAACACATCAAAATCTCTGGAACACTATGAAGACAGTACTAAGAGGAAAGTTCTTGGCATTGAGCTTATTCATTAAAAGAATAAAGTCAACAAATAAATGACCTAACATTACATCTCAAAGTCCTAGAAAAAGAGAAACAAATGAACAACATAAGCAGTAGAAGATAGGAAATAAATTAAAATCAGAGCTGAAATCAACAAAATTGAAATGAAAGAAACAATTTTAAAAATTGACAAAGCAAAAAGTTGGTTCTTCGAAAAAAATAAAATTGATAAACCCTTGGTCTCACTAATGAAGAGAAAGAGAAAGAAAATTCAAATTACTAAAATTCATGAGGGAAAAGGGAATATCATGATGGACACAACTGAAATACAGAAGATAATTAGAAACTATTTTGAAATTTTATACTCAAATAAAATAGAAAATCTTGAAGACATAGACAAATTTCTAGAGACATATGACCTACCCAATCTGAATCAGGAGGATATACATGATTTAAACAGATCAATTTCAAGCAATTAAATAGAAGAAAAAGTCTACCAATGAAGAAAAGCCCAGGATCACACATATTTTCAGTTGAGTTCTACAAGACCTTAAAAGAAGAATTAACACCAATACTCCTCAAATTATTCCATGAAATAGAAAATGAAGGAACCCTTCTAAACTCATTCTCTGAGGCTAGTATCACCCTGATACCAAAACCAGACAAAGACACATCAAGGAAAAACAACTATTAAGTATAATTTTGCACCAATAAAAATAAATTTTAAAAATAGTGGTTTTTTAAAAAATTCACTAAATTTAAAAAAGTTTTAAAAAAATATTCTTTATTAATTAAAGAAAAAAAAATCTAATTGCCTACAAGGAACTAACTTCACCTTAAAGGACACTTATAAACTGAAAGTGAAGGAATACAAAAAAGATATTCCATACAATGAAAACCAAAAGAAAGTGGGGTTAGTTTTACTTATTTCAAACACAATAGACTTTAGGTCAAAAACTACAAAAAGTAAAAAAGAATATCATTATATTGTGACCAAGGGTCAATTCATCAAGAAAGTATAATAATTGTAAATATATATTCACCTAATGCTGGAGCACCCAAATATTTAAACAAACATTAAGAGATCTAAAAGGAGATAGACTGGAACACAATAATAGTACAAGATTTTAATATCCTATGTTGGGTATTAAATGGATTATTCAGACAGAAAATGAATAAGGAAGCATTAGACTTGGCCTACACTTTAAATGGAATGAACATGGCAGACATACAGAACAATCCACCCACTGGCGACAGAATAAACATTCTTTTCAAGTGCATGGGAAACATTCAACCAGAGAGATCATATAATAGGCTAAAAAACAAGTCTAACAAATTTAAGAATATCCAAATTGTATCACATGTATTTCTAAACACAAATGATATAAAACTTAAAATCAATAAAAAGAGGAATCATGGAAACTTAACAAATCATGAAAATTAAACAACACACTCCTGAATAATTATTGGGTCAATGAAGAAATTAAACAGGAAATTTAAAAATACCTTGACTTACAAAAAAAATGAAAATACAATATACCAAAACTTCTAGACTGCAACAAAAAGAGACCTGAGAGAGAATTTTACAGCAAATAAACCTTAATCAAAAAAGGACGAAGGTTCTTAAAAATCAACCTAGTGATGGGGTTGTAGCTCAGTGGTAGAGCATTTGCCTAGCAGGTATGAGGCACTGCTTTCAATCCTGAGAACCACATAAAAATAAATAAAGGTATTGTGTCCATCTAAAAAAGTGTATATAAAAAAACTAGCATTCTACTTTAAGGAACTAGGAAAAGCAGAATAAACTAAGCCAAACTTAGCAGAAGGAAGGAGATAAAGATTAGAACAGAAACAAATGAAATAAAGAATAAAAAACAGAAAAGTTCAATGAAACTAAGAATTGCTTTTTTGAAAAACTAAACAAAATTTGCAAACCCTTAATAAGACTGAGAAAAATGTGAGAGATAACTCAAATAATGAAATCAGAAGTGAAAGAGGAGAAATTATAGCTAATAACAGAAATTCAGAAGATCTTAAAAGACTACATGAGCAATTACGTACCAATAAATTATACAATTTTGAAGAAATGTATAAATTCCTCGAAACGTAACCTACGAAGACTGAGTCAGGAAGCAACTGGAAATATGATCAGACCAATAAAAGTGAGGAGGCTAAATAAGTAACTAAAAATCTCCTAACAAGAATAAAAATCAAATGACTTCACAATAGAATTCTACCAAACATTTAAAGAAAAACTAATACCACTTCTGTCATAGTCAGCTATTTTGTGCTGTGACTAAATGATCTGATCAGCAATTATAGAGGAGGAAAGGTTTCTTTGAGGATTCAGTTTCTTAGTCCATAGAAGGCCAACTCCATTCCTCTGGACTTGAGGTCAGGCAGAACCTCATGGTGGAAGAGCATGGCAAGAGCATCATCAGGAAGCAGAGAGAGAAACTTCGCTTGCCAGATACAAATACATATACTCCAAAGCCACACCCCAATTCCCACCTCCTCCAGCCACACTCTACCTGCCTCCAGTTACCACTCAGTCCCATCAGGGATTAATCCACTGATTAGGTTAAGACTCCCAAAACCCAATCATTTCTCCTCTGAACCTTCTTACATTATCTCACATTTGAGCTTTTGGGGGATACTTCACATCCAAACCATAACAACTTCTCAATCTCTTCCAAAATGTTGAAGAGAAAGGAATAATTGCACACTTATTGTACAAGAGCAGCATCACCCTAATACCAAAGGCAAAGGAGTCACAAGGAAAGAAACCTACAGGCCAACATTATGGATAAACAGAGATGCGGAAGTTCTCAAAAAAAATACTAACATGCTATATTCAACAGTACTTTAAATAAACTACTCACCTTAGAATTTGAATAGACTTCTAAATATATGACTGATTCAACAGATGCAACTCAATGAATTTGTTTGATTATATTAATAAAACAGAGGAAAAAAACTATCTTATCTAAATGGATACAGAAAAATCATTTGACAAAATTCAACATCATTTGTTCATATAAACTCTCTACGAAGTAGGTATAAAAGGAATGTTCTTCAATGCTATACAGGTCATAAGTGACAAACCTACAATTAACATCATACTCAATGATAAAAAGTTGAAGGCTTTTCCTCTAAGATCAGGAATTAGATAAAGATTAGTATTCCCAACACTTCTTTCCATGCAGTAATAAAAGTCCTAGCCAAAGCAATTAGATAAGGGCAAGAAATAAAAGGCATTCAAATTGGAAAGGATGAAGTAAAATGGTCTCTGTTTGCTGATGATGTGATCTTTTATGTAGAAAATCCTAAAGACTACACTAAAAAACTGTTTGAACTGATAAGTTTAGCAAAGCTGCTGGATACAAAATTAAAAGCTTAGAAAAATCAGCAGCATTTCTATACACTAACAAGGATATTTTTGAAAAAAGTAATAAAGAAAACCATCTCATTCATAATAGTGTGAAAACTTAATATAATAATTATGAGTTAATTCAAAAAAGGAAGTGAAAAGTGACATTGAAAACCATAAAACATTGATAAAAGAAATTGATGACACAAATAAATGGGAAGACATTCCATGTTCATGGGCTAGAAGAGTTAATATTGCTAACATGTCCATACTTCCAATGCAATATTCAGGTTCAATGCAATAAATACCAAAATCCCAGTGTCTGTCTTTACATACATAGAAAAACCATCCTAAAATTTGTATGAAGCCTCAAAAAACCCCAAATATCCAAAGCAATCTGAAACAAAGGGAACAAAGCTGGAGGCATCATGTTACCAGATTCAAAATATTTAACAAAAGCCACAGTATTCTATAAAGCAGGATACTAGTGTAAAAATGACACAGCGACCAATGGAAATAGGACAGAAATCCTAGAATTAAATTCATGCATCTATGATCAATTGATTTTCAACAAAGTTCCCGAAAGAAGAAAGGACTGGGCTGGGGATATAGCTCAATTAGTAGAGTGCTTGCCTCGCATGCACAAGGCCCTGGGTTCAATCCCCAGCACCGCAAAAAAAAAAAAAAAAAAAAAAAAAGACTGTCTCTTAAAATAAATGGTGTTGGGAAAATTGAATATCCATGTACAGAAGAATGAAAATGGACTCTCATCTTTCCCATTAAAAAAAAAGCAACTCAAAATGGCTTAAAGATTTAAACATAAGAACTGATACTATAAAACCACTAAAAGGGAAAGGTCCCATGATTTGTTAGATTAAAACCCTCAAAGCACAAGCAATGAAAGCAAAAATTAACAAATAGTATTTCATCAAATTAAAAAGCTCTGCAAAACAAAGGAAACAACCAAGTCAGGAGACAAACTGTGAATTGGAGAAAATATTTGCAAATCCTACATTGGATAAGGAACTACTATGCAAGATATATAAGGATATACAATAATAAGAAGAAGACAAAAAAATCCTATTTAAAAATGGACTAAGGAATAGATATTTCTCAAATGGTATATATATATATATATATATATATATATATATATATATATGGCACAACCTCTTTGTCAGTGAAATACAAATTAAAACCACAATGAGATATCGCCTCATACCTGTTAGACTGACCATCATTAAAACTATGAAAGGTAACTATTGGCAAGGATGTGGAGGAAAGAAAACCCTTATATGCTATTGGTGGTATTATAAATTAGTACAGTCATGTTGAAAACATATGGAGCTTACTCAAAAAACCAGTAGAATTATCACATATGATCCATAAATCCCATAATTATTAATTATATTAATTCCTTTTTTTAATAAAAAACAAGATAATCTTCCTTTCAGTTTAAATTTCTCTCACTTCTGATCTCAGATTATTTTTACAATGCGTATTTTAACTGGTAGTCATTTTTTATTTCTACCAGCAGGTGGAGCCCTTTAGATTTATTTGTCTCAGCAATATATAAACTGGTGATTTCTTTTCATTTTTAAGAATTATTTTTCTTGGATTTAGTATTTATTTATAGGACAGAAGTTGAAAGGGTAGTTCATAAGAATGGCCATTCTATATGCCCCACAAAAATGTCTACATTAATGACTTTCACATTAACATATTCAATTAAATTTTTAAGTTCACAGACACTGTCAGAGAACACAAATCATAGAATAAATTTTTAATATTTATTTATATTTTCAATAGTGAAAAAACATATAAAGTAAATGTAAAGAGGTTTCTAGCCACAGACAAGAGGTTGGCAAACTTACACCGTAGAGTCAAATAGAAAAGATTTTAGGATGTGTGGACCTTAAAGTCTCTATCAAAACTACTCACTGCTATAGTAGTATGAAAACAGCTATAGAAACATGTAAACAATGTTATGTTCCATTAACATTTTATATGCAAAAATAGGTCATAGTTTTTAACCTACTCCTGTGCTAGGTGAGTGATTTCTAAACTTGAGTGTGCATCAGAATCACCAAGACCTGTTAAAGCTTCAATTACTAGGTCAGATCTCCAGAGCTTCTAATTAAGCAAGCCTCTGGAAGGACTAGAGAAGTTGTATTTCTAAGGGGCTTACGAGTGATGATGGTGCTGCTTGTCTCTGAAATACACTTTACTCAGAACCCCATAGTCTAAATCATGTTATCATTTCTGCTGTGCCTTGCTTCTGTAACATTCTAAAATAGTTAAAATAGACTACTTTATTTCCTAAAGAGATCATTTATAATGGAGAGGGATCAGATTATTGGGAAGTAAGACTTTATATTGTGACTTATGTGGTTCAATTATCACCATCTTTATAGCAGGAGGATCACAGACTGAAACTATGTTGACCATTGAGGATGTGAAAAAAGAATCATCCATTACTCAGAAGCAAACACTGCTGTCATCCTGATATAATTCTCATATTTTAATGCATATTTTTACATAGTTAAGATCATATAACACGTTTAATTTTATAACATTTGTTTTCAATCTTAGTGATCAGGATTGCAAACCTTGTGATTAAAAACTATTTATGAACACAATTTTAAGTAAACATACTTCCACTGAGTTATATCCTCAGTTGTTTTTACTTTATTTTGACATAGTGTTGCTAAGTAGCCCAGACTGCCCTTAAATTTGGGATCTTCCTGCCTTAGCCTCCCTAATAGCTGAGATTACAGGCATGTTCCACCACATCTGGCTTGAACATCAATTTAACAGATACATATATTGCATTACATATAAATGTAACTGTATTTTAGTTAGTTAACTATTCCTATCCTCTCTTCAATTCTTAAACATTTATGTTTTCATCAGTTTTTATTAGAAGTAATCTTATAATGAACATCTTATACATACAATTTTACCCATTTTATATTTCTTGCAGAAACAACAGAAATGGAATTACTGATATATTTAAGACTCTTGATGGATACTGGAGTTATTTATAATAATCTCTCTGCTATTATCAGAGGGACAGCTTCATTCTACCCTATCCTAGCAGTGGACATTCTAGGAAGTTTTCTAAACTTGGTTATAAAAAAGAAAGTAGCTGTTAAAGGTCTAATTTTCCTTATTACTAGAAAAACCTCCCTTTTTCTCCTTTATGTCCTGCACCAATCCCTTGATCTGTTGTCTCAGTCCATTTAGACTGCTATATCAAAATACTATAAACTGGGTATCTTAAAACAACAGAAATTCTCACAGTTCTGGAAGCTGGGATGTCTAAGAACAAGGCAATGGCAGATTCACTGTCTGGAGAGAGCCTTTTCCCTTATTATTCCTGATGCCTTCTCCCCATATCCTCACATGGTAGAAGGGGCAAGTCAGCTCTCTGGGGCTTCTTTTTCAAAGACTCAATGCCATTAATGAAGTCTTCATGACCTAATCACTTCCTAAAAGCCCCACCTTTTACTATCATCTCATATAGAATCAGGTTTCAACATACAAATTTGGAGGGACACAAAAATTCAGACCATGTCACCATTCACCCTATGTCATTCCCCTCAATCCCCAAGAATCACAAACACAAAGTATAATTGCAAGACAGTTGGTTTTAGGGCCAAACATTATATTCTGTAAGGCACTATGGTTCTTAGAGAAACACTTGTATGTATTTCTGCAAAGGTACGGAGCAAAAGTCCTGCCAGCAAAACCACTTCAGAGAGCGACACTCCAGGGAATAGTCAAGGCACAGAGATCTCTACCTTTCTAGCAGCATACTAGTTTGAATCAAGCCATGGGCTGCCAGGTTGAGATAAAACAGCACAGGATAAAGGATGATTTCACTTCTATAAGAAACTGCAAATGTGCTTCTATGGCTAAAGCAGTCTTTGCTCCAGGAAATTTCCCCTTGAAGACTGAGTAGAGAAGAGAGAAACTTTATAAACTTCTGCTCTGCTTAACTTTGAAAATAGTTTTCAACAACTGACTCTTGCACACCTGGATTTGGTTCAGGCTGGAGCTTATTTATGAGTAAGTCTGTAGCACTTTCCTTACAGAATTTTTATCCCACAGGCCCATCCAAGATTATCTCACAAGAGTCACAAGTTCAACAGAGAACTAGAAATTCATCAGTCTTCATTAATTTCTTTTATGGTGGAAAGGTGAAAAAGAAGTAATATTGACTATACTAAAATCAAAATCTCATTCCATAATCATAAATTTTAGGACTATTCTCTGCTTTGTAATTCACTGAAATTGTTTTCAGTCAAAAGTCTTGATTAAAAACTCATTATTGCAAAAGAAATACAGGTCTGGCCTTAGAAAATTCACCATAGAGTAGGGCCCATCCTGTGTGTTTGACTTTACTTTCCATTATTCCCCAGAAGAACCCGACTTTATAATCAAGCCAGTCTTCTCATTGTTAAATCAACTACTTTGTCCATGTCTCATTACATCAGCCCCCATTTCTTGAACCCTGTCATTCCTATACCTAGGGTCACTTTCACTTAATGCCTCTTTATGAAATCCTCTCCTTTAAGCCATAGACTAACCTTTAAATGCTAAAATATCTCTTTCTTAAGGTTCTTAGGGTTTCAATTAGAGACTGAAGCATAATTCCACACTATGAAGTATTAGCTAATGTTTGTTGAAGAGACTTGCTTTGTCCTGTGTGAGAATGAGGATGCAAATGAAGCCTGAAGTTGCAATGGTCACATGGATGTCTAGAGAGATTGGTCTGAAGCCCTTTCAAATTCTTTCTGTCAGACTGAACACGGAATAGGAGCAATAGGGTAATTATAACATGTATGTGAGAAGCAAGAAAGTGCTGAAATGTTAAACTAGGTTTGGCGAGTTTCATGAGGGTGCATGATATAGGAGTAACGCAATGAACCCAAATATCTGAGAGGGGCATTAGAATTTTATAGAGGAAAGTCAAAAGAATCTTATTATCAGGAAAAATAAAAACTTAGATATTTTCTTTCTGAGAGGTAGATCAGAGGAGAAAGAAGCTGTCTCTGATGATGCCAGTTATAGGGTAACACTACCTTATATCTAATTTTCCCTCTACCCCCACCACCCATGCCTTGGCATTTTACAAGACTTAAGGACCTTGGACTCAATATGGGGAGTAAACTCCAAAGTGCTAGAGTTTCTACCACTGAGCAGAATAGGGTTTTGATTAAAATTAAGTTCACTTGAAAACTGTGATGAAAGTAAGTTGTATTTCTTTCAATCTGACTGTGTGGACAAAGACTCAAGACCAAATTCCTGCCACTTTTGGATACTTCACTACCAAGTATGTCAGTAATCACTATAGCCTCCATCCTCTATGCAAAGGATATTTAGAAGCGAGGGATACTATTGAGGTATAAAACATATCTATATAGTGTGGACATTTTCAGTTAGCTGGTCTACCAGTGGAACTAGTTTGGCATCATGTGTTTAACTGAGTTAGTTAAAGGAGCTCACTATGGCCTTATCCTTGTCAGTTTACCAAATTTATTTAGAGAATAACAGCAGAAGACCCAAGTTTCTGTATTTATATTTCTTGCTTGAACTTCATGATGAAAAAACACATAAAATTGTTCTGAGCTATTTTAACGTTAAAAGCATTTATCCTTGGAATTGGAAAATGCTAATGCTTTCCTATGCCCATATGCTGAATAAAATTGAAAGTAAACAGAGCTAACATATTTTGAGAATTGCTACTATAGTCATCAAAGCAATTAAAAACTCATTTCAAGGTGGTTATTATAGGAGTATTTGTTGTTATTTATATGTCTGAAGAAGAGACACTTCTGTAGTGGTATATTATGCTACATATATTAACAACATTAAAAAAACCAAAAAAAAGAAAAAAACTTACACATTTAAAAAATTATCAGGATTGGTTCCTTAGGCCTAACATTTTCAGATCCAACATCTTAAAGATGAAGTCTTTTCTCTACTATCACAAATTTAATATTTTCTAATAAAATTACATTTATGATAAAAAATAGATTAAGAATAATAATATTTGGTTATTTGACTTATACCTATAATTCTTCATTCACTTTACTAGTTTGCCAATAAAAAGACTTTTAAAGAATTGAGTACAGTTTGTCCTATATATTATCTACTATACTGTTTCTGATATATTTACCAATAGAGAAAGTAAAAAAAAAAAAAAAAAAGATTCTCATGCAAAAATCCTATCTAAATTATCCAAAATAGTATCCTGAAATATTTGCTAGAAAGTTTCTTAGTTAACATTTTTCCATAGTTATATAATTGTTCTTATATGAGAATTTTTTTCTCTTTAACCATAGGGTAAACAAAAGGAGGAGAGATAAAAATAGTGTTCTTTCTATCACCACATTCACACACTTCTGTAGTTTTGAGCCCTACAACATCCTAGGAAATTTCATTAAATATATCTTTAGAAGCTTTACATATACTCCTCTCTTTTCCTTGAACACATGTGGACCACAGAGTACCAAGAGAAAATGTTATTTAGGTAAAATCTGGCCAAAAATATTTAATAGTCTATGACAGACAAATTGTAACAGTGAGTGTCATGCTTACAAATGCCCCAAACATATTAATGGTCCCATTCTGCCTCTGTGCCGTGAGAGGTGGTGGACATAAAGTCTCTGTGTAGTTTAAAACTTCTCTAAGATACTATAATAGTTACACTGACATTTCTAGCTAGTCTTGTAAAGCCAAGATTCTTCCCTAGAAGGAGTCTTGATTTTAGATTCTGGATTTTGATCCACATTACACCTGATACTCCTGTATACTTCCTGATCCTGTCAATTGTCTATGCTGCACAGTATTTTCCATAGTTCTTCATGAATGTTGCTTGACGTTTTGGAAAGGTCTGAGAAGGTCTCGGCTACCAATAGATTTGTTCTTCTAACAGATGGCTGGGATTTCTTCCCTTGTCATTCTAATATCTGCTTTTTAAACTATTATGTTGGAATTATCAGTCATAATCAAAGCCAATAGTATTGAGGATTGAAATTTTGTATACAAACTCACAAAAAGAGATACTTTCTTGCTCATCAAAGTTTTTGGTTTGGTCAGTCTGTCTTTGGCTTCTTGACAGAGGTTCCACATGAGTGTACACTATCACCTTATTCAGTTTTTGACCAAAATAAATCACATGGAAAGGTCCAAAGTAAGAGGATGAAAAAAAAGTATTCTGCCTCTTACATCATAGCAAGTGGCATGGATTCAGAACAAGCTTTCCTGTCCCCATTATTCACCTTGCTGTATACCTTCACTTCACTGACTGTTAGGAATCAGTTCCTGATCCAAGTGCAGTCATCTGCAGCTATCAATTTATGAGGTAACCAAATGCAATAATTCTACCCAATAAGAATGCAACAAAAAGTTGGAGGATAATTAACTGATCCAATTAGCCTTTTGACGGTAGGAAGTTTGAAATATATGTAGAGAAAAACGGACAACTGACTAGGGCAGAAGTTAAGTAACACAGAAAGTGAAGGCAACATGGAGACAGTATCAGGTATTAGAAGTTAATGACCTTAATACCCTTACCACCAGTACCTGTGAATATTATTTTCTAGGACAAAAGAGATTTTTCAAGTGTGATTAAGTTAGAAATTTTGAGTTGGAGAGATTTTTCTGAATTATCTATAAAGGCCTGATATTATTATAATGGTGCTCATAAAAAGGGCTCAGAAGTCAATCAAGAAAGAGGCAACAAAAGACACATAAGCATATATTAGTGTGCTCTTCTTTAAAGATGGAAGGATAGAGGGGATCCCAGCCCCTCTATCTGCAATAGAGTGCTTGCCTTGATCCTGTGAAACACTGGGTTCGATCCTTAGCACCACATAAAATGAATAAAATAAATAAAGGTAATGTATTATGTCCATCTACAACTAAAAAAATTTTTTTTAAAAAAAGATGGAAGGATAGAAAGGTTATAGGTTCTTCCCTCAGAGGCTCTAAAAAGAGCCAGCCATGTTGATACCTCAATTTTAACCCACTGAGATTGATTTTAGACTTCTGACCTGAAGAACTGAAGGAGAATAAATTTGTGTTGTTTCAAACCACAAAACTTGTCATAATTTGTTACAGCACCAAGAGGAAACTAATACCGAATTCATAAGTAAAGAAAATGTCTTGTGGCACAAAGGAGTGTAGAGGGGGAGAACCCACGAATTAGTACCAGTAGTCACTACAGAAATGGCAGTAAGCTAAGAGGAACTAATTGGGTCACCACAGTAGAACATTAGTATAGAAAGCATAAAGACTTGTGCTTCTACTAGTACTCTGTATTCTAAAAACCTTCCATTTCTCGAAGATGCCTTTAGCATTAGCTGCCAAAACTACTTTCACTATTTTCTAACTTTTCTATGTTCCCCACATATACTTAAATACTAGTTAACTGAGGTAAACTGAGTGATCCCATGTTCATTACAACACAATAGGCCCTAACCTATAGTGTACTAACTTGATCAGACCAAAATTTTACAACAGTGACATTATTGTCCTTTATGTTCAAATACTTCTTTGTTGTAGGGGGACTTTCCTATGCATTGTGGTATGTTTAGCAGTATACCTGACCTCTATCCACTGGAAACAAGTATCATTGACCTTCCTAGTTGTGACAACCAAAAATATCTCCAGATAGTGTCAAATTTTCCTTGGGAATTTAAAATTACCCCTGGTTGAGAATGACTGGATTCTATTGCATTAGTCAGGTTTCTGTTACTGTGACAAAACAGCTAAAATAAATAACTTAAGAAGAAAGGTTTATTTTTGCCTTATAGTTTCAGAGTTTTCAGGATTGGTTGGCCCACTGCTTTTGGGCCTGTGGGGAGGCAGCACATTATGGTGAGAAGTGCCTGGTGGAGTGAAGTCATTCATACCATGGTTTCTAAAATATGACCCATCTCCTGACCACAGCTGATTTATTTCTGGGTCAAAAATGTTGTTCTACTTGGAAAAAATGAGTTCTTGTACCAAAAAGTTTTATAAAGGACATAAATAGAAGGGCTTCTGTCTAGGTGTTTAGACAAATACCAATAGGCAAGTGCAAACTTATAGGTAAACCATTGATTTCTAGCGGTGGGATGGAAAAGATTACTCTGAACCTCTGTAGAGTCAAGAAATTGTACTTTCTAACTCTTTCTCTTTGCTTGGGATCCTCTTCTTCCTTCTACTCTAGTTTGAGAGTTGGAAGTGGCAATATAGTTAGTGTATTCTTATCTCCACACTGAAACCATATATTTGTATTAAGATCCACTCAGTAAGAAAAATCTGCTTCTGGATTCACCTCTACAAACAGAAAATTAGTCCTTAATCAGTTTGATTTGGGAGAAGATTATCAAAATTAAAAACATAAAGTTATATTAAAAATTGTCCCAGATATTAATAGGTAGAGATAAAGGTTATTTTGAGGCTATTTTTCAGGTCAACATTTTTATGTTAGAATTTCCCCTCCCTATTCTCTAAAACTATATTATTGCTCATCATTCATGACACAGTTCAAATCCCTCATTGCCATAATATCTTACTTGGTCATCGATTCCCCATTAAATACATTAAATATTCTCTTCTATCTCCCAAGAGCATTTACTAACTATATGCTTACTGTCAATTTTACCTTGGCTATGGTGCCCCACACACAAATTAACACAACTCTGTGGAAGGGGTAGCCCAAGGGAGTTGTGTCTTTTATCACATATTATACCTCCTTTCCCATAATCATTCCTACCCACAGATAAGTAAGTCAAGAATGAACACCTAACCTATAGTCAGCTAATCTGCCCATTGGTAGATGAGTTTCATTTAAGCTCAGCCTAAATGAAGTTTGAGTAGTTAACTAAATCAAGCAGATTCATTCTTATAAATTTTAACTTAAACTATAGAACATAGAGGGACAGAGAAGATATAGAGAAAAACGGATCCAGAGAGAAGTCATGTCACAATAATAGTAGAACACTACTAGACAAGTTCTTACATTGCTGTGTATCTAGGAAAAGCCATCAGCTCTCACCTTTATAATGCCATAACATGAATCTTCATTGTGGAACTCCAAGGGATCTCATATCTTAACATTACACACATTCTAATGAAAACTTCCAGTTAGTCTATATGACTTAAAATGAAAATAACTAATAACAACAGTCATTTATTAATGCTCTTTTGTGTCTTTTTGTATGTCGCATTTCTGTCTACTTAGGGAGATTATCTGTTTTTTTCCCTTATTAAGGGAAGAGATATTATGTATCTTCCCAAAGAAACTAGTTATCTTCCCAATAAACTCTTTCTAGTTTCTTGCTATTTGTTTCTTCCTGTTATTCTTCCTGTTGCTTCCTATTATTTTCAGGAAGAAAATAAAAAATTTAATTAATGCTAGTCCCAATATTTTGTATAAAATCAAATATATTTGCTATATGCTATTGTCAAAAATTACAGAAGAATTTTTTTTCTTTTTTTTTTTTTAATTTCGGATGTGGGATGCCCTACAAGATGTCTTCCAAGACAGCAGAGAGAACAGAAAAACTTATATATTATTTTCTTTGGCATTTGATTTACCTTCACTACAGAGAGAGAATCAGCCAGAAATTTCCTTAAACCACTGCTATGTATTCACAGAACCAAATGTCTGCTGGAAAAATGCTTCATTACTGAGTTCTCTGTCCAAATAAAAATTATATCTGTAGTAGAAAAAAAAAAAAAACTACTCAAAGTCACAGTGAGAAATGAGAGTAAGTCAGAATTTTGGGTAAGTCTATTGTAGCTGAATTTACTCCCCTCCACTAGCCACACTCATTTAGTGTAGTGAAACAGGGGAAGTGTGGTGTTATCTCTCAGCCTTCATCTGCACATGACATTCTGACAGCACACTAGAGGATCATTATATGTAAGTACACAGAGTAACACTATAAGGCTTAAGTTTTTCTCAAGTCTGTGCTATTTTGACATTTCAAACTATTAATCTTTAATAGAAAAGATAAATCAAAGGCAGGTTACCTTGGAAGTATTTTATTTAGCAATATTCTTAAATTACATCTCATAACTTTGATCCTTCCCCAGAAGTCTATACTTGAATATGAAACTTTTACAAAATTTTAAAGCTTCAACCTTAACTTTAAAAATGATCAATAAAGATTTAAGAAAGGCAATAATACAGTTTTAAAATACATTCAGGATCAAATTGCTTCCTACTATTTTTTTCTAATTAAACATTTTATATAAGTTATTCGTCCTAATCCCAGAGACTATCATGTGTGTTCTCACCTATTAGATTTAAGTCAATAATGTATAAGTTACCACTATATTTCTATCCTTTGAAAACCATGCTAAATCTTACATTTTATGAAAGGGTTGGGAGAAACTTGTCTTTTTCTATCAATGTCTCCTAAAACATGATTTATTTTTTTGCACCTTTTATTTCCAGAAAAACAAATATTGTTTTTTTCTACAGAGTGCTGTTGTTATAAATCTCGAAATTTTCACCCATTGGAAAATATTATCTAATATTTTTATACTCTAAATAAAAATTCAGCTTTTTTTGTTAGAAAATTCTAAAATGTAATTATTCTAGTCTGTGTACATAATAGTAGACAAGGCTAATTTCCATTCAGAATATAAAATATGACAATTAGAGATGTGATCTAAAAGTTTATTATAAGCATAATTCATTTATATTGTGCTGTACAGATACTATCTATATATGTATATATATATTTTTTTCTTTTTTTAACATATTGTGGCAATCCTGCACTGTGCAATTCTATTGATGTCATTTTTTTTCCAATAGCAGGAGCTTACTTTATATTCTATGTCACATTTTGGCAATTCTATCAATATTTCAAACATTTTCATCATTATTATATGTTGTTGTTATCTGTTACTGCTGATCTTTGAAGTTAGTATTGTGATGTAGGCATATGGTAAGCATTCAATAAATGTATCAAAACATAACTCGATCATGACCCTTATTAGATTTTAATAGAATTACCATCTTTCAGTAGACTGCATGATTCATAAGGGCAGGAACGCTGACTAATTTATTTATACACTAAATATTTAGCAATATTAGGAAGTTCTCAGTAAATATTTAAAATGTTCAATATGTCCATAATTTAATGTCAGAATTAAAACTTAAAATGACCATGAGGTATAACGGGAATAATATTTTTATCTTGAAAATATTTAAAACATATACAAATCACATTAAATCATCATATATAAATGCAAATGATAATTTTCAAGATACATGCCCTGCACTCCCATCAAATCCAAAATGTATATTACCCCTTAACTTGAATGGCAAGCAGCACAAACAACAAAGAAAACAAGCACTCATCCACTATGTGAAAAATAAATCAGGTTGCTCATAATTAGAATTAGAAAGTAAGTTTAAGGTCTTTCCTTATCTTTCCCATGGTTTTCTGTTCCTCCACGGAGGAACTCAAATTTACTTCAGGCATATGTTCTCTTACACAATGAGGGAAGCACCAAAATGTATGAGGATTGGAAAAAAGTAGAATAGCTAGCAAGGGTCATGGTTATTTAGTACTGAATCTGTTTATTTGTAAGGAACCACTCCTTTGCTTATCCACCAAATCTAAATCATTTCAATTTCCTGTGAATATAACCCCCTATTGCAAAAGCATAGTTCTTACATGCTTTCAACAGTAGTAGTCTTGCAATCAACTCCTTAGACATTTTAAAAATCTTGGGCTCCAAAACCAGTATTTTGTCCCATAATAGGTTTATCAGTATTGACCATAATGACAGATATATATGGATTCAATAAAAATTTTTTCATTCAAAATGACAGAACTATATTTTCACAATTTTAAATATTACTTGCAAGGTACATAGCCTAGAAGGCTTGAAGGAAATGGCAAAATTAAAATTTTTCATGAAGAAAAAAACTCTTTGATCTCTAAATATGCCAACAAAATCAAGTTAGAAATAATATTCTTTTTTTTATTGTAAACAAATGGGATACATGTTGTTTCTCTGTTTGTACATGGAGTAAAGGCATACCATTTGTGTAATCATAGATTTACACAGGGTAATGTTGTTTGATTCATTCTGTTACTTTTCCCTCCCCCACACCCCTCCCACCCCTCTTTTCCCTCTATACAGTTCTTCCTTCCTCCATTCTTGCCCCCCTCCTTAACCCTAACCCTAACACTAACTCCTCCCACCCCCCCATTATGTGTCATCATCCACTTATCAGAGAGATCATTCGTCCTTTGGTTTTTTTGAGATTGGCTTATCTCACTTAGCATGATATTCTCCAATTTCATCCATTTGCCTGCAAATGCCATAATTTTATCATTCTTTATGGCTGAGTAATATTCCATTGTATATATATACCACAGTTTCTTTATCCATTCATCAATTAAAGGGCATCTAGGTTGGTTCCACAATCTGGCTATTGTGAATTGAGCAGCTATGAACATTGATGTGGCTGTATCTCTGTAGTATGCTGATTTTAAGTCCTTTGGGTATAGGCCAAGTTGTGAGATAGCTGGGTAAAATGGTGGTTCCATTCCAAGTTTTCTAAGGAATGTCCACACTGCTTTCCAGAGTGGCTGCACTAATTTGCATCTCCACCAGCAATGTATGAGTGTACCTTTTTCCCCATATCCTCGCCAACACCTGTTGTTGCTTGTATTCTTGAAAATTGCCATTCTAATTGGGGTGAGATGGAATTTTAGGGTGGTTTTGATTTGCATTTCTTTTATTACTAGAGATGTGGAGCACTTTTTCATATGTTTGTTGATTGCTTGTAGATCTTCTTCTGTGAAGTGTCTGTTCATTTCCTTAGCCCATTTGTTGATTGGGTTATTTGTACTCTTGGTGTAGAGTTTTTTGAGTTCTTTATAGGTTCTGGAGATTTGTGCTCTATCTGAAGTGTGATTGGCAAAGATTTTCTCCCACTCTGTAGGCTCTTAAACAACATATTCACTAAATTCTGCAAAAAGTGAAAATAGGCATTATATACATGTTTTCAAAATGTTTAGTCTTCAAATATCCTTAAAAGTTAATTGTCATTTTTTCTTATGACTTTAGTATTTTTTATTGATTTTTTTAGGAGAGTTGTTTAAATTTGAATCTCAGGTATTCTGTTTTGAAATTTTAGATGTTCTTAGCATTTACAATATCATTCATTTAGGTGAATTTCATAAACCTGGAAACATTAAAATTCTAACTAAGATATTGAAGAAATATTGGAGTTATTAAAAGAGGTTTGAAACAAATCATCTCTGGAGACTTAATTCAGAACAGATTAATTTTTTGCATAAATAATCTGGGGTACACAATTTGCAGAATGGAACTAATCTCATATTTCCTTCTCACTTTCCCCTATCAGGTAATTCTACCTAGAGGTATGATCCCTTCTTGGCATGGTTCATGTCATGGTTTAGGTATGAGCTGACCTCCAAAAGCTCCTGTGGTAATGCAGGAGGCAAAGCGATTATGTTAAGAAAGCCGTAACCTAATTAGTTGAATAATCCATTTGCTTCGTTAATAATTTAAATGGACTAACTGGATGGTAACTGTAGACAGGTGGGGCATAAGTGGAGGAAGGAGATCACTGGGGGTGTGTTTGGGGGACTTATATTTTGTCTCTGGTGTCTCACTCTCTTCTTTCCCTCTATCATGAGCTGAAGTGTTTTTTGTTTGTTTGGTTGGTTGGTTTTTGTTTGTTTGTTTGTTTTTGCCACACTCTATCATCATGATATTCTGTCTCACCTCAGTCCCAGACCAGTGGATTTGGTAGACCATGGACTAAATTCCTGAAACTATGAGTTAAAATAAAATTTCCTCCTCTCAGTTTTTATTGTCAGGTATTCTGTTCACAGTGAAAAAAAGCTGATTAATATAGTTCACAAAGTTAGCAACCTCTATCATGTGAAGATGTATTCTTAAAAAAAAAAAAAAGAAAGTCACCAAAATTACTTTGTTCCTTTCTGCTAGTTTCAAATAGACATAAAATATGTCTCAGAGAATGGGCTTTCTGGATTTAAGGAGGGAGACAAAAAGTTCATTGTCTTTTCTCTAATGCTGACTTTAATTCTTGATCAGACATCATTGCATTTTTATGTACAAGAGATATGCAATTAATCTTTAATATACTGAGTTATTTACATAGTGAAGCATGCTGAATGATTTTTGAAAGATTGTGGTTTGTTCTCTTAAAAACACATAGTACTGTACTGTACAAATACTATTTACCTTCTCTACTTCATTCATCTCAACTTGTCAAAGGTCTATACATTGGGAAACAGTTCAGAAATCCTTCAGTTACAGAAATTCAGTAGTTCAGTTCCTGGGTTATAGAATTACAATTAAAGAAATAATTTCTGTTAAGACCTATGGAGTTGTACCTAGAAAATTGTTAATTTTAAAAATGTGGGTCACACATTCCTTGTTTTTTTTTTGAGAGTGTAAAAATAAGAGTGGCAAGAGAACTTCTGTGGTCTGCTGAATAATTGTCCCCATGCACTAGAGATGTCTGCATTCTAATGCCTGGAACTTGTGAATGTTTTACATAGTAAGAGGGACTTTGCAGATGTGCTTAATTTAAGGATCGCATCTGCCAATCGAGACCCATCATGTTCCACTTTGGGTTCAATTGAGTCTAGATGAGCTTGAGTCAGCTAATGGCACTCTCTCACCTCTCACCCCAGGATTTTAAGACAAATATCTTTTTTTTTTTTTTTTTTTTTTTTTTTGTGGTGCGGTGCTGGGGATTGAACCCAGGGCCTCAGTGCTTACAAGGCAAGCACTTTACCAACTGAGCTACATCTTCAGCCCCAAATATCTGTCTTAAAAGAAAAAGAGAAAAATTAACAGAGGCCAAGAAGGTTTCACAGGTAAGCTCTATCATGAAACAAAATGTCTTCAGAGCATAGTAAAAACAAAATTCTCCCAACTAATTCTATGAAGTTAATACAAATCCCAAAGGTGAAGGTTGCACAAAGTTCATCCAGCTATGAATATTGATTTCAATTGTGAAGTTAGCAAATTTCAAGACAAAAATATTGGTAAATTAAACACATTAAGGTTTGAATATGAGGCGTCCCCCAAAAGCTCATGTGCAAAAAAAATGCAAGGAAGCACATATATGAGATCAGGTTATAAAAGGTTTAATCTAATCAGTACATTAATCCCCTAATAGAGATTAACTAGGAGGCAACCACAGGCAGGTAGGGTGTGACCAGAGGAGGTGGGCTCCTGGGGGTGTGCCTTTGGGATTTATGTTTTGTTCTTGTTGAACAGAGCTCTGGCTCTGCTACCTGGTGCCATGTTCCCAGCCGCTTTCCTCCACCACACTCTTCTTTCATGATGTTCTGCCTCACGTCGGCCCTGAGGAATGGAACTGACTGTCTATGGACTGAGACCTATCAAATCATGAACCCCAAAATAAACTTTTCCTACTCTAAAATTGTTATTGTCAGCTCTTTGGGTCACAGCAAGGAAAAACCTGACCAAAACAACACAAACTCATTAAAAAAGTAATAAAACTAAAAACAAATATAGGAATGAAAGGATGTTTGAACATCAATAAATTTATCATTATAACTCAATAAATTAAGAGAAAAAAAGATAATGATTACATATTTAGAAAAGGTATTTATAAAATTATAATCATTGGTGAACTTTAAAATTCAGAGCTTTGCAAGCTATATGTATCACCTTTAAGAAAGATATATGTATCACCTTTAAGAAAGATACTTAGAGGTACAACGTCAAAAATGGAAAAATAAGACAAAGTTGCATACTATCATAAGTACTAGTGAATATTTTGCTGGACGTTCTTGTCAACAACAACAAAAAAATAAGTAAAAGAAACAATGGGTGCTGGGGTTGTAGCTCAGTGGTAGAGCAGTTGCCTAGCATTTGTGAGGCACTGGGTTTGATCCTCAGCACCATTTAAAAATAAATAAATGAAATAAAGGTATTGTGGCCATCTACAACTAAATATAATATATACACATACATGAAAGAAAGAAAAAATCTTTTTAAAAAATAAGCAAAAACACTGAAAAGAGGGGAAAAAACTGTCAATATTATGAAATGACAAGAATGTCAACATAACAAAACCCAGAAAATTAACTAATAAATGGTAAGTAATAATAGAGTTCACCAAATATATGGCTCCAAAGTCAACATGTAAAAACAAATAGGTTGCTCACACATGAAAAATAACAACTAGAAAATATAATAGGAAAAAACCCTTCTTAAAATTGTGAAAAGAAACTGAAAATCACTTCTCATAATTATGAAATACTGTGGATTAATGTAAATAAAATTAAAATCGTCTATGAACATCCTATAAATGCCAAATCCACAACCTATAAATGCCAAATTATAAGTACACATATATTCAATTCAAGTCATCTTAACCAATTAAAATTAGTGACTCATGTACTTAGAATGATTTAATTGGGTTTAGATACAACTGGGCCTGGGGATTCAAGAACTTTTGTGGGTCCTTCACGATGTTGGACATCCACTGTTTTTATCTGGAGCTCCTATTGGGGACTGCTTCTCCTCCCCAGATCCAGTTATGTAATTCAAACAAACCCACCAGTTATAGTGCTCACCTCATGTTTGCAGTTTGAACACAAATGTAGTTCACAAAGTACCTGAAGTAATTTTTGTGTACTGTGTAGAAATTCATTTCCTTTTTTCCCTAATATCCTTTATTGAATATCCCCCCTCCTCCTTAATCAGCATTGCCAATCTATAATGTTATCAAATTCAAATTTTTTGCATGAACTTCTTTCTGGTTTCTCTTCTATTCTTGTGTTAAGTTCATTTAATCAATTCATCACATCATTAATAGATTTCTTCTTTCCCCTTTTTCCTACTTTCTTTTCTCTAGTCTCATATTCTTTAATCAAGACCTTTATATTCTGTGAGTGAGGTTTGGGGAAAACTTATGGTTTTGGTGTGAGTTTCCCATTCAAATCAAAACTTAGGGTAGAACAGAACAGGCATGGAGAGTCTGGATGTATGGCAAATCAGGAAAACAAGGATTTGCCATCCCAGTGAAATATTATAAAGGGGTTCAGAATTCTACTATATTTTAATTTGGAGTTTCAAGGCAAATTTTATATAAAGTTTTCAGGGGCACAATAATTTGTCCTTCATCTGGATTACGTAAAGATTTACAAAATTGCCCCCTAAATTGCATTGGATGTGAATTGTCTATTCTCAATTCTTTGCATATTGTCCTGGCAAATTTTGGTGTCTACCTCAATTTATTTCACTATAAAAGATAGATATTTTAACATTCTTTTGCTGGTTGTGAGCTCATTTATAGAAAAATTGTGCCTGTTTTCAAATGGCTAAAAATATCAAGTGATGTGTATTGCATATGTGGTTGTGTGAGGAAAGGTGGTAAGCTCTCTAATGGATTCTCTAAAAACAATCTCTAAAAACCAAAAGTTAGTTCTCCCTACACACACACACACACACACACACACACACACACACACACGTTATATATTGTCATTGTAAGTGCAAAAGGATGTGAAGCAGACCTCAAGGAATTCAGAGAAGTCTTTATTCCTTTGCAGACTCAGACACCTTTGGGGACAATTTTCCAGATGGGGAAAATGGCCCTCAGTTACAGAGGGAATTTTGGTTTTATAGAGTAAAATGATGTAATCATTGGGAGCTGTGTACGTGAAGTTTTGACAGGGGCTAGTTGAACAGGTTAAAGCTCTAATTTAGGAAGGTAGTTTTAAAAGGTTGAAACTTAGTGTTGTCTGGGGAGATAAGAGTCCAGATCCCAGGGATAAATTCTCAAATCTTGCCCATTGGTATTTGCTGTGCTTCCGTTCAGGAGTAATTAGCTATGGGGGAAGGTCACGGTTTAGGACCCAGCATTCAGTATCTGTCCCTTCCCCCCAGGGTCCATTGTTCCTTGGCTAGTTTCCCCATCCTCCTCCCAAGTCACACCTCTCTCCATTTTTCTTTGGGGGGCTATGTTGCAGGGATATTATTTTCCATAACCCTCAGTCATTATATAATTAGTTCCCTTATTAGAATCTAAGTGAGAGCAGAATATGATTTAACTTTTTATATCTGTATAGTGATAATTTCATTGTGTTATAAATATTTCCAGTTTCTTAGGAGTTAGGCATTCTTTCTCCTGTATTCTGATACTGTACATGCCACGTGTATACTCAGCATAGGAAGTTATTCATTCCTTTCTCTCTCCCAAGACATAGCAAACTCTTTGGGCAAAAACTCAAATCTTTTTTGTTTTTTCAGTTTCTAAGCACCTATTGATTTTTAAATGTCCACTACATATGTTTATTGTGAAGAATATGCACATGATATTTTTGAATGAATGGGTATAGTATAATGGAAAGAGGCAGGCAGACTTGAGTTACAAGTTCTATCACTTGTGACGCTGGATCAAGTATTCAAAGTCTAACTGTCCTCATTTGTAACCTAGGAAGATTATCATTTACTACTACTGACCACTTTTGAAACTTTAGAAACTTTACAAGAATATCTTAAGGCAACAAGTTGGATAACTAAGGGAAGTTTTTCATAAAATCCTTTTCTAAGCAATCACTACTTTTATTTTCCTTTTCTGTCTTGCTTTCTTCATTATCCTTCCAGGCTTTCTTATCATGCTGTTCTTATTCTTTTCCTCAGTTCTGCTAAGTGCTAACCAATAAACCCTCTTGCCTATCATAATTATGAAATTCTTGTTATGTCTTTTGGAGTGTCTGTATGGTGGGGAGGGGCACAGTAGTGGAGATATTTAGGTGTGTAGTGTAAATATGAAGACTGGGGCATTCCTTAGGACATAAGCATTCCTAATATTGGGAGAAACGGGTATAACAACTATCTTAAATAGAGGCAATAACAACCAGGACCTCACTTTATTATCATTTGAATTAGACTATTTCACTGCTTTCCTAGTGCATTATCATAACCCCAACCTATGTCAGTTTGCTGAAATACATCTTTAAAAATGTGTTGAAAGAGATAGGTTTTAGTAAAGTACTTTGAGTGGCCACTGCTGGAGAAAACTACTGGAACACTTTGTTAACCATACCGAATTTTCTTATGTGAAGTTGATCTGTATGGAATACTTATTACTATCACTACATCACTTTAGGTAAGATTTAGGTATAAATTAAAAAATGTTTTGGCTTCCACTCTCTATAGCAATTTGTATACCTCACTGATCTTTAGGTATGTGATACAATAGTTTTCTACATTCTGTAAGTCTCATATATATAATTCTTAAGATAGTTTTAAGGCATTAAAGAGGTCAAGGCCTTGTGCTTTTTTTCATTAGGGCTAATCTATTTTGCTTATATTCTGCCAAAGACTTCTATCTAGTCAAAGCCTGGCAGTTAGTGTGGAAAGCAGGCTGCATGTGCCAATGAAACCTAAATTAAAATCCAGAAAACTTAATTTAAGTCTATTGGAAACTCTACATCAAATCCATGTCTTAAAAACAATGTTATTTTCAAATAAAAAAATACAGAACATTTTATATGCATTGTATTTTTGATAGTCTCTTTTTTGTGTGATAGATCACTATTTAAGTTCCCTAAACATTTCAACTTCTTATTTTGGCAGGAATTATTTTTCTTTGTATACTGAAGGGCAATTACTTTTTCCATCTTAGTCCTTTTAAGGAATTCATTTTAGGACTTAAGGAATTCATTTTAGGACATTTTAGGACATCTGGGCTTTCTGCTGGCCTTGAGCCTCATTTTTCACCCCAATGCCTGAGTATTGGACCAATATTTGTATGAATCTGGCTCTGGGGAGAGCCATGTTGAGTGACAAATGGACGAGAATGAAGGTTTTATTGAAGCATCTGAATTGCATTTAATTTTTTTCGTGTTGCTTTATTTGCTCCTTCTAGCTCTCAGGTTATTGAATTTTGTGGGCTTTGGTTGGGTCGTGGTACTTCAGGCGTTTGGTAATAAGAAACATAATCTGCTTTTTCTGGTAGAATAACAAATCCTCATTTATATTAAGGGCGGCTTATTCCAAACTGTTTTACATAGTATTTTTCTAAAAGAACAGATTCTCCCTTTGAGCCATGGCATTGCTTAGGCGGCCTCTTGTGACCTGCCTTGGCAACCCCTGTCCCATTTCTCAAGAATCTAGACGACCCAGGGTGGCCTTGTGCGCTGCCACCACGCCAGACCCTCTCCTTTGCTTTCCCTCCCACCACCCAGGCTTCGGTTTCCATCCCGCTGCCTCAGCCGTCTGCGACGGCGACACCCCCTCCTATCCTCCTGCGGCTCTCCCCCTCCGCGCGTCTCGCCGCGCCAGACAGCGGGTAACCGCCGCCTCCGCTGGGGCATCCCGGCTCCATAGGCCTAGAGCGCTCCAGACACCTGCCTCTCACTGGTCACCGCCGCTGCCCCTCACCCCTCAGTCCCCTCGACAATTGGCCCTAGGCCGCCATTCGTCATCCTCGGGCCTCTCCTCGAGTCCCGCCTCCATCCTCGGGTCATTTAAGTTTATCACAAATAAATAAATAAAGGAGGAAATAGAAATGCGTAGAAAGTAAAAGCGGTTGGGAGGGGATGGAGGCGTGGAGGAAAAATGGGGAGGGGCGGAGGAGTAAACAACCGAACTTGATCGTGTCTATGTCGGCCAATCATGGCCCACTCCAGTCCGGTCTGACAGGCTCTGCCGACCAATAGTTTTCCATCTGTCGGATCACTGAACGACGAGAGGCGATTGACCTCTCCAGAGTGGGCGAAGGTGCGGCAGAGCGGGGGGAGTAGGACGACTGTCTACCAATCGTCTATTAACAATACTCTGAGCGAAGTTTCCTCGCCCCAATGGATGCTTAAGATAGCGGATTGGGTCTTTCCTAGCCCAATCGAAGAAGGTAGAGATGAGGGAAGGGTTAGTTGGGGGCGGGGACAGAAAGGGGAGGAGGAAGAGTGCATTTTGTTTATGGGCGGCAACCTCACGAGGGGCGTCCTATTCTTATTGGCTCACTGAAGCCAAGAGTGGCATGAGAGCAACCAAATAGTGGTGAAAGCTAGAGGTTCGCGGCATGAGGCGCCCAATGTGGGCCTTCTGCCGAAGAAGTAGGGGCGGGGGGAAGTTTAGGAGTTGAGGAAAGAAGATTAAAGAGCGCGAGGAGGTAACGCCAAAAACTCTAATTTGTTGTGCGGCCGGGGGGAGAGATGGGTGTGTGCGTGCCGAGGGGGGCCAGGCGTCTGCGAGGCGCTGGAGTGGGGGGCGGCTGGGCAGGGAAGGAAGGGAGCGGGGTGGGGCTGGGGGAGCGAGTTACGGAGCCGCGAGCCCGCGGGCCGTCTGCCGGCCCAGCGCGCGTCCCGCGCCCCGCCCCGCGCGCGCCCCTTCCCCCGGACGCCCCTCCTCGCGTCCGGCTGCGCCCTCACCCGACCCGGCTGGGAGGGTCTCCGGGTGTAGGGAGCGGGCGGGGCGTCCCGCATCTGGAAACGTGTCTTCTGCCTTCTTCTCTTTACTCCCTGCGCCTGGAGCTGCCGCTTCCAAGAAGAGGAGCTGAGGGGGACTAGCCGGGGCTCCGGAGCTGCTAGAGGCGCCCGCTTGTCTTCCGCCCCCTCCCTCCTCGCCCTCCCCTGCTTGCCGTGGCTCTCGCGGTCTCTGGAGCGTCTTCAGAGAACTGGGGGCGGGAGGTGTCCTGGCCCCAGAGCCGCTGGACGCCTCTCCAGACGCCGGAGCTACCGGCCCTCGCCTGCTTCGCTTCGAGGACTAGAGAGAGGAGGGGGCTTGGGAAGGGAAGACCCATCTTTCCTTCTTTCTCTCCTTCTTTGGGCCACTTTGGAAACATTAAAAAAATGTTAACGCGTTTTGATATGAGAGAAAACGGTTGGAAGATTTTTGAAAGTTTATGTGCGCTCCCTTACATTGTTTAATGCATTCCTGTCGGTGTGGCTTTTCAGGTCCTCCCCCAACCCCGAAGCCGTTACCCTTTTTTAAGGATGCTGGAGAGGCAGGAGGCAGGGATTTTCTAAAAGTTTTATTGATAAACACACTTGCATAAGCATATGTTAGGCGCACACACAAACTGTAAACATTAGCGAAAAACACAATATGGCGTACAGCTACACTACCTAGCGCGGTAATCCGCTGATCTTTTACTCTCAATGGGGTTGAATGAGGTCAGTAGCAGGATGACAGCTCTCCAGTAAAAATCTGAATGAAACAGGAAGTAATTTTGAAGCTGTGGGTGTAGTACTGTCCTGAGAGTCAGCATTGGCCCAAACTAAATTGAACATGTTACCTTTCTAGAAGTATGAAAATTATCTTCACTATTTTTATCATTAAAATTACCGACATGTTGCTGAAATGGCGTTTTGTCGCTGGATACCTTGTGTAAATTTCAGCTGATAATACTGGAGGCCACTCATTCTACCAGTGTTTTCTAGTGAACTGTTCTAAAGTTAACTGTTGTAACTTGTTGCCATTGAAAGTTTTTTAGGCATATAATTACTTTTTTGTAAATAAATTATATACATGTAAACACTGAATTTGACTTAAAATGGTTCAATTTCATCCTGTTCCTATTCCGAATCTGAAGGACCTTTTGCCATCTTGTGGAAATAGACTCCATCCCTACCCTGCCCACTCAGGTGTAGATTTGATGGGTCAAAATTTGTTCTTCATTTTTGCTTTGAGGCTATCTTATTTCTAGGAAAAGAAAAAAGCTGCTTACATTGATAATCATGCCCTTAATCTTTGTCATTCTTAGCCAGAATATATCAGAATCGAAACACAAATAGTACATGGTGATATCCCTGTACCATCTCTTGAATTTTATTATCCCCAGAAAGGTTTTGAAGATGTTCTTGAAAGTTTGCTGATGTTACTGTTCTTTGCTCAAGTTTTAATTCCTGAGATTGGGGCTGTGATTTCCACTGAGCTCAGTTTTGAAGGACTTTAAATTTGAGAACACATGGTGCTGAAGTAAACAGGTGAGAAGAAAAGTTTTTTAAAATCCAATAGCTTGCTTAAGTGAGTTGAGCAGTTGGGTATTTCTGGTTTTGTGATTTCAAACCTTAAAACACCAGTGAAATATAGGCCTCTTGCATATGAAGAGTGTGTGACAAACTTACTGGCTACCAGCCTTCAAATCTGCACGCCCTTTCATGGTGAGGTTCCAATTTTAAAAGGTTAAAGAAGTTTGAGACTAAAAATTGTCAAATTTTATTCATTTCCAGGAAGAAGTCTTTATACTTAGCCATGTAGGCCAGTGTTTTAAGACTACTACTATACCAAGAAGATACAGATGCAGATCATGTGCACCACTAGCTACTGGAAAGCAAGATGAGATTAAAGGAAATAATTGAGGAAGGAGAAACTTCATGTGGGAAGTTTTTTTGGGGGGTGGGGTGGGGAGGATAGGTATTTAGAACTACTTGAGGTGATGCCAGTTTCCTGTACAGTTAGCCTGGAAAGTTGAGACCCACCAATATCCAGCTTCTCTGTCAATTTAATAAGAATTTGACTACTTGGATAAGGAAGAAAATCTAAGGGAAAAGCAATTTTAATGAATTATTTTTGTCTCTTTAGTGAAAGTCTTCAGAACAACTTTCTGAAAAATTGGACTTCCTGGAAAAATGACTAGACCAAATAAATAATTAGGTCATTTTAGAAGAGCAATAGGGCTACCAACAAATTCCTATAAAGGATCTATAATTTATAAGTGAATTTCAAATTATTCCAAATATCTTCAGAATAAGTGATAGGAAGAAACTTTAAAACATTTAGAATATGGAAATGGAGCTTAATGGATTCTGTTTTATTCTCTGAAATAGTCATGTTTTTCTGAAATTGATGGTTAAATCATCAGACTGTTAAAGACATTGTTCTAGGCACTTGGGATGTTGACAGTGAATAATACAGAAATTGCCTACCCTTGTGGAACTTACATTGTAATGTCACATACAGTTTGTGTACCCTGCATTGCTAGGAAATGAGATTTTTGGATGAAACTTTAAACTCTAGCTGCTTTCTTATTTTTAGGAACTATGAATTGAAAAATCTTATAGAAGTTTCAGGGAGAGGAAGGTGTTTACCAGTTGCAAATTATAGGACAAGGAACTATTAGTTTACGTCTATTTGTACCTTTTGTTATTGTTATGAAACATCTCCATATATTTCAGTAAGTCTTTTTGACAGGGATTTTATGTTTTTCACCATTTTAAGCATGTTTTTAAAATAAATAAAAATGTTGCTTTATATTTGAAAATATCTTGTGTCTTGAAATTTACTGTAAAATTCAAATGTAGCATTGTCTTGTTAGCTAAGTATGGTAAAACAATTGTTAGAATAGCTGTTGATTTTTAGTTAAGATTTGTTTTAGGAATAAATGTGAAAAATCAAGTACCTTAATCTTTTTAGTTGTGGTTTTATCAAAAGAAGAGGGAAGTTGTAATTAATTTATAGTTGACATTAAAGAACCTGAAAAAGGGAGGACTGCACAAAAAATCTGTTATTTAAACCTTTTTTTTTAAAACTCCATAAGCATTTGATTGGCATATCTTTGATTTAATAGACCATTTGTAATGCAAGAGGAACATTACAGAAGATTTTAGCATTACTTTAATCATTTAATCTGTAGGTGGAAAAATCTTAGGTTCTAACAGAAGGAAACTTGGTACCTCATTAAATGAGTATATAATTTAACTCCGAGTTTGTGACTTCATGTAGTGGGTGTCTTACCTTTTCAAAACTTAGTTCATGGTTCTTAGAGAACAAGTTCTAATTTTTATTTTTCTCTTTATCATTGAGAATCTTACTTCGTTAGCCAAATACAAGTTTAGTTCTTAAATGGGATAGCTTATTTTATACACAATCTTTCTTCTTCCAGTCCTCCCATCCTCAGATGTTAAGGGTTTGTATCTCCATATGTACATCAGGATCTTTCCTTATGCTAATAAGTAGCAGAATCAACCTCTATACTAATGCATTTTAGAGGATCTGTCATCATAAGAAAGGTATAAATATGAAGATTTAGTAGGATATGAAGATTTTATTACATGAAATGTATTGCTTTAGCTGAATATTTTTTTTAAAGGCAAAGTGGAAGAATGGTTGGTTAATAGAATGGTAAAAACTAAGAACTTTACCTGATTCTAATATGGGTGGTTGGACAATGTGTGTTTATATGTGTCTGAGTATATATTTATATATGAACAGTTTTTTTTTAATAAAGATATATTTAGTACTAGATAAATAATTTCAGCTCTGCCCTGTGGTCCTTGATATGGAATGCATTCAAAGTTCCCAGGTGATTTTGCTTAACACACTTTGTTATTAGAACTTAACTATGAGTAATATAGAAACAAAAACTAGTTAAATCTTTGTAAATTTTTATTGGAGGAAGCTAGCATGTTATTTTGGAAGTTTTCTTGAAGTGTGATTACCAAGCCCTCCATAAATGAATAGAAACTGAAATGGGAAGTTTGTAGGACCTGAGTCCACATTAGATAGATGAGAGTTTCAAAACAAGGTATTCATAGTTCAAAAGATAAAATCCTGACATTTGTCAAGCTTTTTATAGTAATAAAATAAGCATGACTAATTCTATTAATATTCATATTTGTAAGGTAAGTCTAAGCATGTGTACAGTGCATTTTAAGTAAAAATTTGGGGTGTTATTGGCTAGACACAGTCATTTCTTTGCCAGAGATACTAGGCTGTGTGAGGGCTAACCATCTGTCAAGTGGTGATAGAGACAAAGAAAGGTTTTAATATACTAGTTTAAAATGTCGACAAACTTATTTTGAACTGTATTGTCATTTTGTTTTGGCCTTCATACTCTGTTGAATATGCACTGGGTCAGTTGCCCACTTTGTTTAATGAACAAACAATTCAAGGTCTAGATAAGGTTATTGTCACAGCTGATGAGTTCTGGAGGCAAAGATAAAATATGTTTTGATTTTGCTTTCATGTAATGATCAAAAACAAATGGGCTGGCCACCCACTAGCAATTATACAAACGTTTTCAGGCATGCTTATTTTATTGACCTGTTCTCAATTTGGGGTATCTTAATTTTTGTGCTTTATAGATTCAAACCTTATATTTCAGACTCATTCCTGAGCTGTTTGGGGAAAAAAAAAAGTTGCAACAGGAATCCAGATTGCCTGTTTTAGGTACAATATGGTGTGATGTGAAATTGAAACAGCAGATTGGTGAGAAACTTTAGTTTCAAACAAATATAAACTAGTTTGTTTAGTGAAGTCATACACAAAACAGTAGTCTCTATTGACAGGACAACTTTTTTTGGTTGACGTTTTTTCAGTAATTCCATATTATGAGGTCACTTTGGTTCTGTGGGCCAGAAGTTTATTTCCAAGTTGTTATATAAGAAAAAGAAGCCCTAATATTGCTGATTGTAATGATAGTTAGATATGGCAGGCCAAGGAATTATTTATAGCAGCATTAATTATATCAATAAAAATAGCAATATTAATACTGTGTCAAAATCCATTCTTGACAGTATGAGGTAAACAAAACTATAGTTAAAGCAGGCAGCCTGTCTTTACTGTCAGCTCATGAATATGCACTTCAGGAAAAATATACACACAGTTTAGAGAGTTAGGTGTACTGATTTAATCTCTTTTCAATTACTTTTGACATTTTTTAAGAGGTGTTCTTTCTAATTCAACACAAGATTAAAAATATCTGGGTTTTTAGTTTTGAAATTCCTGGGATCCATTATCTCACTGTTATTGGTAAGTTTATAAAGATTTACTTATTTATACTTCACTGCTTTATAAATGATCAGAAATTCATTTTATGTGTACCTTCATTCTTGTAACACAGATTACCATTGCAAAACTAGAAGAATCTTTAACAGTTTACAAAACAAACAAAAACCACCACCATATCCTCCTTTCCCTTTCTCTCTCTCTCTCTCTCTCTCTCTCTCTCTCATACACACATATACACACACACACACATCTCTGATAAAAAATGTGCTCTACTGTAGTTTTGATTTAAGGGAAAATTCAAATTTTAAGTTTACTTTTAATCAGTTTTTTTAAAAAAACATTCTTACAGTATTTTAAACTTACTTTCCTAAGAATATGTAATTAAGGAGGTTTTTAACAAAAGTTTTTAACTTGAGGGGACAACATCTACCTTTCAATACCTCATGTTAAATTTAATTATTTTATTTTATTGCATATTGTCAAAATCTTGGGTGTAAGAGTGAGCTAAAGAAGTTGGTCTAAATTGAGTGTTGCCACTAACTAGTGGTATGATTTGCCGCCTGTCATATAGTTGTGTGGATCTCCACCATATTTCATTATCCCTTGATAATGTTTTCATCAACATTTGAGTCCTTAGTTTCAGGTAGTGATACTGGTTGGTGAAGTTTAGACCACCAGGAAAAAGTGAAATACTCCTATGTAAAATATTTTACTTTGTTTTTTCCTTTTAATCCTTGGTAGTTTTCATTTAATGATACCTGCTTTCAAATTAAGCATAATATATAACTGTCTATAGTTAAACACTGTAGATACATAATATTAAGAACTTATAATTCCTTGAAGTTGGTAAATATAATAAATTTATTAGTTTATTAGTATGAATTTTTCACCAACTGACCTTAACTCAGGAAGCTATATTTATAATTGAATTCATAAACTTGATTCTTTGAATCTCATCCAGCACAGAGTTGTTTACCTAGGGAAAACAGGTAATAACAGAATGAATTCACTCCTAGTCTTTTCTGATTTCATAAAATATACAGGTAGTTCAATAAATATGTCTCCAAAGGGAAACAAGTGAACTTGGTTTTGTACCTCTCTTGTTTCAAATGGGAAGTAGATATACTTCGAGTAATCAGGAACTGCCTCCATACAGATCTTAGAAAATTTGTAATTTTTAAACTACACATT
Organism: Sciurus carolinensis; assembly: GCF_902686445.1. Lineage (NCBI taxonomy): Eukaryota > Metazoa > Chordata > Mammalia > Rodentia > Sciuridae > Sciurus > Sciurus carolinensis. Next base: position 77,669,408 of record NC_062221.1, read on the forward strand.
TGATTTTAGATCCTACATTATACCCATCCAGGAATAGATTTACATAGGAGGGATGATAAGCAGACAAATTTGACTATTTTCATATGGGGTACTGGAAAGAGTCTGTGTTAGAAAAGACTTTGCACACACTGTCCTGTCATACATAGAAAAAACAACTGGATGCAATTCATGTGGACATAGTTTATAAATCTATATTTAATGAGAACCTCAGTGTTTTCATTTAAAGTTTCACTTAGGTCCTTTAATTGACTCATTTATTTCTTTTACTATTATAAATGCTTATGAGAGGCTCAAATCTATTAAATGCTACCTCTTCACAAATGTAAACAGAAACTGCAAAAATTTGTATAAATCTGAATCCTTTGCCTTTCCTACATCTACACACAGCTCCAAATGTTCCTGGTACTGATCATATAACGTAAATCACCCCATAGAATATTTAGTAAATTCTACAATATAATAGGCAATATAAATCAATTCTAGCCTATCAAGTGTCTAGTTTATAGAAGTTGCAAGAAAAATTTGAGATAAATCATTTGGGACAAAAAGTGATTTCAGTGTTTCAAAGCATGCACATAATGGGAAAGATACTCCAAATGGCTTAAGTGAAACTGATTTTGGAGTGTTGACTAAAACTCAGCACATGTATTGAGGACTTACTGTAGATTGTTTTCTAAAGACTTTGGTGTCAAAAACACTAGCACTATTTTTAGAGGGAAGCACAGTGAAAAGAAAGTTAAATGTATTTTATCCTTGTACTGAATAATAATAATTCAGTAAAAGGACAACAGTAGTCAACATTTATTATGAGCTTACTCTGAACAAGACATTGGTTATATATGTATTTTTTAGTTAGTTCCACAATCATAGGGAACAGGTACCTTTATTATGCCAGTTTTCATGCTAAGCTAAGGCTCAGAAAGGGTAATTAAATATTCCAAAGTCACATAGCTAGTATATAACAGATGGAAATTCAAACTCAAGTCTAGCTCTAAAGCACCTAAACTTTGGGGCTGTTTTCACTCAGAGCTTGTTCAGATTAGTACTGGTAATTTTATTTAGAGAAAGGCATACTAGATTTGGAGAAGGTTCTAGAGAAGGGCACAAAGTCAGAGTTGTAAGTAGTAGGAATGGTTGCTATGGGAGAGTCTGGTTTTTACAATTTAACTCTTCAGTCTAGAATTAAAAATGCTGAGGGAATTTGTGCAAAGATTTTTACAGAGAATAAATTCAGTAGCTGCCTCCTGATGTGGTGCCATAGATAACAGTGGAAATCAGTAGGAACAGGTCAAAGGAAAGGTTAAATACTGGGTGTATTGGGAAGGTAGAAGTTAAAAAGAAATACTAAATCAAATCAGCTTGAATAATCAATAATTAGGTATCATAGGGAAATAAGGATATGGTAGAACATAAATATATATTCAAACTGGTAGATCCTACTGACTTTGGAAAGCCTTTATGTTTATTATTTGTTATCTCTGCCCTTTTATTTATTTCAGAAACCCTAGTGTTGGAAATACAGAGACTACTATACTTTGGGCACACACACACAAAAAAAATCCATAAGAATCAATGCTAGCCTAGATTTAGGCAACACCTCTAAGCATACTACAAGTATCTGATTAGTACAGTAAACTATGTGGTAAACCCATTTCTTGAGTGCCTGTTGTGTGCTACCAATTTTGAACTGTTCTTAGGGGCATTTATAAGTTGAGTTCAGCTTTCAAATACAAGAAAATACCTGTTAGCTTTTCTGAGGGTTTGATGGATATGAGGGGTAAAATAACTTATATTTTAATTTTAATTCTTTATGCAATTTAACATTTGATCCCTTCATGGAATTTTAAAGCAGGCTCTACCAAGGTTAGCATGGAACATAGTCTAGACTTTGCTCATGCAGTTTTAACTTTACCTTAGTATGTCACTATAATGAAAGGAAGTTTTAATTTTATTTGATAATGTACCTCAAACCAAGTATTCATACTCATACATCCTTTGTCTACAAGGTACTAAAGATTTCAGAAGTTTTTAAGAGATAATATTTATTTTTGAGCTGTTATATATATTAGTGTGAAAGAATAATGAAAATGTTATAACATCACTTATAGGACTTATCACAGTATCTGATATTTTATTCAGATTCTTATTGTTAGCACATTATGGTATGTAGTACAATAATAATTTTTCAGGTTATATCACTGAAAAAATATATTGTGAAGTTGGAAAAATTAACATTCAATTCTAGCATGAGAGCTTTCCTCTTCAGGTTCGTTTTTAGATCTAGTCTTGTTTTAGTTCTTTTGATATCCGATAGTACCTAGTCTTCCTAACAGCTATGTTGTTTGCATTTCATCATCCTTTATATATATGGCCCCCAGATATACTCCCTTGAAAACTTATGCCCTTTTTGGGGGGTTTGCCAGGGATTGAACTCAGGGGCACTTGACCACTGAGCCCTGTTTTGTATTTTATTTAGAGACAGGGTCTCACCAAGTTGCTTCCAGCCTCACTGTTGCTAGGCTGGCTTTGAACTTGAGATCCTCCTGTCTCAGCCTCAGGAGCTGCTGGGATTATAGGCTTGAACCACAGCACCCAGCAAAATGTGTGCTCTTCATCTTCTTGTTCTAGAGCAAAGTAACACTATGATGTAGAAGGGTCTTTTAAGCTGAGAAGCAAAATAGGAAAAATGAACAGGATTTCAGGTCCTTCCATTCAGATATTCTGTATTACAGTCTCAACATTTTTAACAAAGTTAGAATTTGAAACACAGTGTACAGGAGGCAAAAATAAATGCTGGTTTTTATGTGTATTTGGGTTATGCATATCTTTCTATTATATGTGTAATGATGACACTTTCTATTTAATGTGTGATGATGAGTTTTATTTGGCAAAAATGGGTGGTTCCAGTATAAAGTGAATTTGATTCAGTTTTGTGTTCTATGTGCAGTTAACTCACAACTCGTTTTTGAGATTTTTCTCTTAGGAAAAGTAACAGACTTAAACCACAATACATGTGGTATTTAAGGACAGATGCTATGCTTTACTTATCTTGGTGGCCAAGATATTTGTCACACAGGTGGAATTCAATAAATGTTGTTGAGCTTTTTTTTTTTTTTAATCTATCTGAGGAATATGACTTTCTTTAATTTTTGTGTACTAGTGTAACCATTTCCTGATCTTTAGCTAACTCTGGTTCAGATTTAGAGTTGTGAAAATTATTACTTGTTTTAGACTTTCTCTGTAATTTTCCAGGACCCAAACATTTTTACACATGCTCATGATCTTTCATCCTTTTAGACACTTAATGAAATTCTATCATGGCAAGTTCAATAAAAAAGTACATTTATCATGATTCAAAAAAGAAATATATCAGATATCACCCATCAATGGTAAAGCAAATCTACTACAATCAATTCAGGATATTGTGTTGAATAGAGTACACAGAATTATATTACCTATTGATTCAAGGGTGAAACCCAAATTTCATATCCTATATGATTCTAATCTGGTTAGTAGGACAAACAAACCATAGTACTTTTTGCACTTTGTAGATTGCAATTGAGATTTTGAACATTTCATATGAGCTTTTTAATTCTTCAAAAAAAGTTTATGAAATTTCACATAATTAAAGTAGTTTTTGTTAATTTTACTCCATCTGAGTTATTTAGAAATAATTCTAATTAAATACTTTAATATTAATGATATTATATCCATAGCTCTTTTAGAAAGTGAAAAAGATAATTGGACTGTGAACAATATTAAAGCCAATATAGGTAACCACATGTTGGATACATGTTTAATTCCTGTATAAATAGTAACATCCTTTTCATAGTTTTAGAACTTTCTAGTACATATTGGAGATTTTACTTGATTGTCCAAGTCATAATTTGTTTTTCTACAAACTGGAACTACAACAAATTGATTTGAAGTTATTTTCAAAACCAAAGATAATATGCCCTGAAATAATTAAAACTGGAATTGCACTAAAGCTTACATAAAGTGATTAATAGCTGTAGTATATTTGCAGATCAGTATCTAAGAGCATACAAAAATATCATTTTTATATACTATATGATACTATATGCAGGAATATGTCTTCTGAGGAAACTGTTGATTTGGGGGAATAATAGTAATGAAGTCCAAATATAGGCCTGCACACCCCAGACTATTTTAAAATAGATGACTTTAAAAGCATATTGATATGTATGTAGAAATTTTGTATCTTCAATTGGGCAAGTAACTAGGAGAAAAACTACAGGAGTCCAGGGTCAACATCAGAAAACAGCAGACATTGGGAAGAAGTTGGACTTCAGAAGTCTGTTAGCCCCTAAGGAAGAAGAAGAATATGTATTTAAGAATCCAAATCTTCCCAAATAGCTATAAAGTCAAAATAGCTCAACAGAGTATTTTCTGTCTCTGAGGCTAAAAAGAAATAGAGATAGGACAACATGGAGATATTCTTCCATGTGCCTTGGCAGGGCACTGACAGTCAATATTTGCTTTTTACCACCTGTGGTACTTCTTTCATTTAGAATTCTCTCACCATACCTGAACTCCAGTTATCAATGAAAATTTAACAATCCATTTGTGGAGACCCAGTAAAAAATGAGACAAGAAGATCAGGTAGGAAAATTGGAAAAAAAACACCCAAAACAACTAATTTTGTTGACTAATATAGATGGAACTGAAACTTGAAATAAGTAAATAAATAAATTAGGAGCACTTAAGGAAATTCAAATAAGAGAATTTCAGGTAATAAAAAAATACCTGATTTGAACAACTTAGTGGACAAATGGAAGGAAAACATGGTCATTGTTGAAATATGAATTAGAGGAGCTGGCATGGCATCACATGCCAGTAATTGATGGCAGATTCACAGTCAACATCAGCAAGTTAGTGATACCCTGTCTCAAAATAAAAAATGAAAAAGGACTGGAGATATAACTCAGTGGTAGAGAGCCCCTGTACTGGAAGAAAAAAAAGAGAAAAGATGAAGAAATATGAATTAGTATATATTAAAAGACCAAATGCAAGAAATACATCAAAGGACAAAACAAAAATAAAATCATAACTTAAAAGGTGAGGGTTGCAGAATATAGAAATCAGGACATGTGAATAATAGTAATTACAGAGGGAAAAAGTTAGAATAGATGAAGGAGAAATATAATTTAAAAAAAGCAATATCAGATTAAGAAAAATCAGTCTATGGATTGAAAGTGTTTACTGATTATGGTCTTGATCAAAAGGAAAAACAGGTATATCCTGATAAAGTTGTGAATTCTGCATATTAATTGAAACAACTCTTAAGTAGAAGGAACAAAATTCTATAAAGGAAAAATATACCAAAGTCTCAGAAGTACATATCTGCAATACTGGAAACTAGAAGATAAACTTCTGCAGATTTCAAAAAGGAAATAAGTGTAATCTAAAAATCTCAGTTACCAATTGGACCTAAGGTGAAATGCATTAAGAGATATGTAAGAGTGTATGTGATTATACCCCATCTGAGAAGGATGCTTGAGAACAGATTATAAGCAAACAACAAATGAACCAGAACAAAGACTTCAGGATGAAAACAATGAAGAGGAAAATAATGACTAATAATGAACATTTACATATAATTCTGCATGTGAAAGTATAGATAAAATTTCATCTTAAAGATAGGTGGCTAGCAATATTTAAAATAAGTAATTTCAGGATATTGAAATAAATAATCATCTTTCTGTTAGAAAAATTTTAAATGTAGTAAACTGCTCCGTTGAAATAGGAAATATGAGGGGGCTGAGTAGCTGAAGTATAAGAGGAGGCAAATGGTAAGGAATGAGGAGAAAGGCAAAAAACAAGACAGGGACTTATTCTAAAGACATCACAAGAGAAAATGAAGGTGTGGAATCTTTTGGTGGGAGAAAAATGTCACATACATGATGAACAGATAATAGTATCTGTTTAAATAGAGTTAGGAAAGGGAAGATAATGAGAGAAAATCACTTAGAACTTCCATATTAAGAAAACAGAATGCATTACCACTTGTTCAAACAAAATACAGGAAACTGTAACAGTAACAAAAAATAAAGTAATTGTAAGTCATAAAATTAAGTATTACAAACTATTGCATTTAATATGCATGGACTAAATTCTCCCATTAAAACATAGATGATGTCAGATTACATTAAAAACAAGCCAGCAAAATTATATTACAAGAAAAACACCTAAGACAAAGTTATGAAGAAATGATGGCAAGATGATGAGTATAAAGATATGAAGCCAATGCAACAAATAAAAGAGGAAAAAATGAGTGGTAACATTGACATCAAACAAGATAGGATTTAAGGTTAAAAGTTTGGAAGAGATAACAAGGGGTACTTAATAATAAAGTCACATTTATGAGCAAAATCACACCATAGAATGCTACGTAGTCTTTAAAAGATGTGAATTAAAACTGTCTCAGGTGATCCGAAAGAATTTCTAAGAATTACTATTGAGTGAGAAGAGTCCTGGATAGAAAAATATGTGTAACATTCAGTTTTGAATAATAATGACAAAATTCCTGAATATGTGTATTTAAATGTAATATCTAGCTGTGTATATATCTACTTTATGGTATAATTATTTGCAAAGGGAGAAGAATATAGTAAGATGCATACTAAATTGTTAAAATGAATTAGCTATGGGAGGAATTGTGAAAGGAGAGCAATAGTGCCAAGCAATAAAAGGAAAAGACAAGTTACACTAAGAAAAATGAATTAAAAAGTCTAAAAAATAAAAAAATTCTACTTATGGATTTTAATAAAATTCAATGTATTTGAATATATATTATGAATGTATTAAGCCTTTAAAATATTAGGTCTACCTTTGATGCTGAAGAGTTCTTATTTCTGTTGTTGGTATCCAGGAAGATTGCTTTTTTCCTTTATGTTTGCATTTTCTTAATTTTGTATTACTTGCTACCAGAAATTTCTACTGTTCTCTTAACTCTTTAGATGATCTTCTAGGCTTTCAGGTCAAACAAACTTATCTACAAATGATTTATAGTTTGGGATCACATCACGTGTCTATAGGCCAAACTTGCATCAGGGCTGACATGAAGCTGATATCCTTAGTAAAATTTTAGGGGCAAGTTTTAGTTAGTTCAGTGTTCATTTTCTTTGTTCAGTACCTTTCTGTGTCAGTTATTAATATTTTTAATATTACTTCTATTGATGTTACAATTAATTATAATGCCAAGTGTACATGAATTAGTGCCTTGCACTAGAATTTAGCTGATAAATACTTGCTGATTTGACTCCATAAATTACAGGTATAATAGTGATTTCAACAAGGTAATAAAATGTAAAAATGAAATATAAATGTAAAAATGAAATAAAGTAAAGGTATTGGAGGGAAGAATAGAACTGGAAGTATATAATTATTGTAGGCAAAACGGTTGATTTCTGTGTCTCAGAGTCTTAATCTTTAAAATTGTGATAGTTGTATTTTGCTTATTTCACATGACTTTTGTGAGGGTCAAATTAAATAATGTTGATGTGCTTTGAGAAGCATAATGCATTGTGCAAAGAATTATGATGAAATCTGAAGGGAGTCATTTTTTCCCTTAATGGTCATGTATCTGTATTTCAAGTTGCATGTTTAATATTAAACCTCTTAACATATTATAAATGGAACATATTACTGATGAAACTATCAAAACCTCAAACAGACAAATCAGTGAAGTCTATTGATGATATGAATATAGTCAGTTGCTTAAAGTCTAAGATTTTTAGAATTTCTTTATTTCTTTTCCTGGTCATTAAGGGACATTTACATTCAGGTACATCTCCTGATGATCTCTTGTTCCATTATAGAGATATGGATATTTTGAGGGGAAATCAGGGCCTTTATTCTATCTGGACATAATGATAATGCTGTATTGTTTTGACATAATAAATGACCTTGGATAGCTAAGTACGATTTTGTTGTTATATTTTATTGGAAATTCTCTAACTTATAGCCATAGTTAATAGTGACTACAGCATGAATACTTTATGTAGTAAAATATTTTATATTATTTTAGTTACCAAACACCAGATTTGTCATTGTCTAGTTTTTTGGGTGTGGGAGAACCAGGGAATGCCTAGTATTTAGTAGGTTAACACCACTACAAAAAGATTAAAAACACCTTTGTTACAAAAATGAATAGAATGTTAACTTATCTTATTATTAAAGATAACTAGATTCTGATTTGGAGAAAATGGAATAAATATATCTAAGTCTAAATAAATTATATTATACTTGACTCTTTTTTCCAATAGTATGTTATAGTACATCCCTACTTAAAATTTTCTTGCCTCAATTATTTGATTTTTGCTTTCTTCATAAACTTTCTTTTCACTAATATAACCTACTCTTTTTCTAGTAGTGGATATGATGTTAGAGTAAAAAAGTTCTTAAAAAGACAGTAATCTTTCTTTTTCATTTATTTGTATAGTAAAACCTACCTGAATTCTCTTTGATATTTTATGTTTCATTTAATGAAATTTTTTAAATAAATTGAACACATTTTCACTTTCTTATGTATTGATTACCTTTATTAAATATGAATCAACAGCAATTATGTGGTATTTTGAATATATTTTCAACTCTTGTTTAAAGATAGAAATTCTACTAAAGTAGTAGTGTTTTTAGTATATGCTGCATACATACTTGGGTGCGTTCGTCATTGTCAGTCATCTCTTCTGTTTCTTTATATCTTTGAAAATAAATTTCTAACCACCAGTGATTTTTCTCTCCAAATAGTTGGCAGTTTTTTAGTGAACACCAAGGCACTGGAAAATTCAAGTGATCTGTTTATTCTGGTCCTCAAAAAACCAATGTGATCTTTATTTCTTAATATCCTTTCAGTTTCTTGTAATTCACAAAAAGATGTCTTTTACTTCAAAGTAAACTCTGAATTCCAATATCTTTTATCAAATTTACTTCTCTTTGAAATGGGCTAAAATAAATCATTATTTCTAAGTAGTACAGTAAATTTCCCAAAATGTGACATCTATTATCTTAGTATTCAGTTCAGTTTAATAAGTTTGCCTTCAAGTCTCTGAGTTTTATGTTTGTTTGTTTTTGAGGTACTTGGGATTGAATCTAGGGCCCCGTGTATGCTAGGCAAGCACTCTACCACTGAGCTGCATTCCAAGCCCTAAGTCTGAATTTCTTCAATCAGTGATATTCAATCTTAAAACCATAGTGGTTGGGTTTTTTTCTCTTACTTTTTAATTTAACCAAGTTTTAAGCTATCTAAATAAAATACTTATTTAAACCTTTTCATTAATGAGGTTTTATATTGTTGCCTTGACTTGATTCTTTTTAGTTCTCTTACCACCTCATATTTGGAATTGACTGGATCATATAGATTTATGGGATGAGCAGCATTTCATATTACCTGTAAGCTAAGAATATAGAATTTCAGACTCTGTTCTAGACCTAATGAATCATCATACTCCTTTTAGCAAGACTCTATGTCATTCATGTCTACATTAAAATTTGAGAAGTATTTCTAAAATATTTGTCATTTAAAAAAATTGAAGTCTGAGTGCATAGAATTAATCATAACATGATTCATAGTCATTGTCCCATGTATTATCCTCATTTCATTCACTTATTCATTCATCCATTCTCTTAAATCAAAATAAATACCTGTGAACTTGTCTCAAAGAATTTGAACATTAAAAATCATTTACTTCAGTCTATGTATTCTTCAATATGCCCTAAGAGGTACCATTGTCCTAAAATTTGTGTTTATTTTTTCATAGGTCTTTCAAAAAATGAAATTATATATAGATTTACCACATATAAATGTGTGACTAAATAATAAAGTAATTCAATCATTATCGCCTGGATTTTTTCACTCTCAAGCTTAGGTTATTAAGGTTCACCCACATTGTTTGTAACTATAATTTATAGAGTTCATTTTTACTTCTATATAATATTTGGAATATGCCAAAATATATTAGTCATTTTTCCTGCTATTAGATTTGTTTCTTCTTTCATTTCCATCAATAGTGCTGGTATAAACATTCATGTGTATCTCTCTTTGGTGACATAAGACATTTTCTTGTGTATGTTTAGATTGGAGTTGCTATGTCATAAGGTATGTTAATGCTCAACTATACAAGACATTGTTCAATTGTTTTCCCCAAAATGACATCAGCCATATGCACTTCCACAAGTAATAGAGATAGTATATCTGTTGATCTATATTCTGTTTAGCATAATGTCAGATTTAAAAATTTTTGCCTCCCCAAAAATCTCATTGTGGTCTTGATTTGAATTTTCTTCTTTATCAGTGAGGCTGTGAGCATGTATGTGTGTGTGTGTGTGTTTTCCTGTGAAACGGTTGTTCATGTCTTTTACCTATTTTTTCCTTTTAATTTTTTATGATTCTTTTTATTGACTTTCATGAATTCTTTTTGTACTCTGGGTGCCTTTTCTATTTCCTCTCCCAATTTGTACCCTATCTCTTCACTTCCTTTTAGTTATTTTAATAAGCAGAAAAATCCTCATTTTATGTGGTTATATTTATTATTTTATTTGTCATTCTCTGAATTTATATTATATAGAAATAAAAATTTAAATTGTTTTCTTAAGGGTAATACATTTCCAGCTATATTTATTATGTGTTGTGGTTTTTGCTGTGATTTGCTGTGCCACCTCTTATATAGCAAGGTTGTATCTAGGTAAGAGTTTGCCCATAAATTCTTTTATACATTCTTGGTTGGTTTGACTATTCTTATACAAGTTATACATTTTCTTGATTAGTAAAATTTTATAATAAAACTTTATGTGTGATGGTGGGCCCCCCAGAATTTATCTTTTTAAATCTGTCTTTTCCTTGAATGTCAACTCTTCTCCCAAACCCACTGCTAATTTTTAGTTAAATACTATTGCTTCAGATTATCCATGTACTTTTTTTGTCTAAAAGTTCATCCAAAGCATTTCTTATAGTAACTGCTTTTTTAGCTTTTTTTGCAGTTTGATAATACCAGTCTGTTAGATATGAAAACAAACACAAAAAAATGACAAAATATATTGTCAATGTTATAAAATTCAAAGGAATTCAATTAGTATACCAAATTTGATCCATTTATATATTTTGATTCCAAGTTGATATGTAATTTCTTAACAAAATACAAAACACACACTATTAATTTGTTACTTTTAGCAGTTTTTTTTTGTTAATCTAAAATTATCCATGGAATTATATTCACTTAGGAATTATTATTTTCATTTTAGTTCTATATCACCACTATTTGCCAAACAATTCAACACTTAAACATATTTTCACTCATTTGTTTCTTACAACTCCCTGAGGTAGTTAACATTATCTCCATATTACAGTTGAGGAAGTGAAGACTGAGAGTGGGTAAGTAGCTTGTTTACAAGTTGTTTAGATGGTATATGCAGACAATGCTAGGGAATGTTCCTTGTGAAAGTTTCACTGTTATCCTTCAACAGAACCAACTTAATGATGATTTACAGAATTCAGCCTTCCTTATATCCTATACCTAATAGTTTTATTTAGGAGAATAAAGTTACACATTGACATCAAAGCCAATCTTGAAAGGGAGTAGAAAATATGAGATAGATAACCTTGGAGAAGTATGTAAAATTGCCTTGGAAATGATGGATTGAATGCGTGGTTACTGGTTTTGAGTAATTGACTATATAAGTGACAAGCATTAGGTCTCAGGTCATATTTAGCATTAGCTGAAGGAAATTCCCTCATTGATTTGTCTTTTCTCCCCTAGGATGTCCAGAGCATATATGGTAGTATATTTTTCAGAGAGAATTGACAAGTATTCTGCTTAATGTTTCTGGTAAAGAAACACTTTGACAATTTAATCTGCTTCCCTTCTTAATCCTTTTGTGTTTCTAGAATGCTTACCTCTTTGTTTTCTAATCTCTGTGTCTGTTTGATTTCTAAAATAAATTATATGATTAGATAAGTAAATTTTTTATTCATAAGTCATGTTAGAATATCTTCATTATTAATCTGTCCTAAATATTAATTGTTTAATTATGTGAAGGGCAGACATTCAGGAGAAACAAGTTTCTGTGAATGTAATGAAAATAAGTGCTCACAAAATTGAGATGATGACGAAACTGATACATCATAAGACTCCTAATACTCTTGTGTGCTATCTTACAGAAGTGTAAATTTGAGAAAGTAGATGAAAGACCCTCACGCCTTCATGAACCTAGAGTGGATGCCACAGAAAGGGGTGCGTGTTACCATAATACAAAGAACTAGGTTATGACAGATCATTTGGAAAGTAACTGTACTTCCATCTTATCGAAAATCATGGATGTTTTCCAGTAATTGTAATATCACAATAAATTACTAGGTTCTGACCTTTTGACTGATATATTTTTGCCTCAAAAGCAGAGGTTTGACACTGGAAATTAGAGAAGGTAAATTTTGAGGGGTAAGTGCTAGTTGATAAGTGATCTAGCTGTGTGAATACAGGCTTGTGGGAAAGTGATGGTAAGGAGGGAATGAGGATTAGTGGACACCAAGGTACTACAGTAAGTAATCTATAGTAGAAATATAGTAATCAGAAGGAATATCCATTTTAGGAATTTGTGGTCAGAAAATGAATAGGATCAATATGTAGGAAATTTTATAGAAAATGTTCATTGGAAAAGCAGGATTAGACTTTATGGAGAAGCAGGACAAAGGCATTGTAGGATAGTGATGCCTTTTGATTGAATTAAAAAATCCATGGAAATTGGAGATCACATCAGAGATAAAGGATTGTACAATCATTATGTGGCTTGAGTTACATCAAATGTAGATGGGAATATTGTTTGAGGAAAATTTTTACACTTAAGGGAGAATGGAGAGCATGAAACAGCTTTATACCATCATTTACTACAGAAGATAGAGGAGGGAATTAGACTCTTCATTGGATTCACAATTGAAAGTTAATTTGGAGGGCCCAATAGAGAAAAAAAGAACATGTATCTTGATACTTAGATTCATGCTTTAAAACTTCAGTTGGGCCTTCCTAGTTATTTCATTTTTAACTCCCTTACCCCAATTAGAAATTCATCTCTCCTATCTCTACCTGCCAATTCTTGCCTCTGGTTTCACAATGAAAATTGAGACAACTCAGCAGGACATTTTTCACATTTTCTTTTCAATCTAGTTGTCTGAGATATAGTTGTATTTGCTGTGTAGTCAACTTCTAGTAGCCTCTGCTTTTAACATTTAGATTGGAAATGGAAGTGAGATTCTAAATACTCAAAAGATCCCCTAACGTTCTGAAATATGTAGTTTTATCAATACTTAAAAAGAAAAGAAAGACCATTGAACTTGATAAGAGGAACTTTAAATTTTAATTTAAAAAATTTCAAAACCTAAAAATGGGGAAAGTTTCTCAAGTGCATAAAAAGAACTACAAAGGACATAAAAATAAATTTTGAGCATTAAAAATAAATTGAGACCGTGGTATTGGTATTTTATGAATAGCACAAACTATTCTTTAAATAGGTGGTTATTGGAATATGTTAGGTTAGTATATGAATTTAAACATGATGAAATTAACCTATATGTTCCTTTAAGATATGCCTAATTTTAGAAACTATAATCTCTATAATCTCTCTATTAAAGCTTTGCAGCATTTCCTGCCATACTATTTGGCGTGAGACTAAAAAACGTTTGAAAATAACAAAACACTCTTCTCCATAAACAAATCTACTGATTGTCGGATAACATATCTGGACCATGTCATTAACAGATTTTCACTTTATTATCCTTGCCTCTTGTATGATTAGGCCTCATGATCTGTAATCTTCCTGGTTCAAGTCTCAATAATAGTACAAAAATATTTCTTCCATCCTTTCTTTTTCCTTATCAGAGATGATTCTGTTCTTCATCTTAAATCAGTTTAACCACTCTGGAAAAAACAAATGAATGGTCCTGGCAATAGGTATAATATGAAAGGTAAAATGTTGTTAATTATTGAAATTGGATGGATGATGAGTAAAAAGAAGTCATGGTTTACTATGATTGTATTTGAAAATTTCCATCATAAAAAAAGATTTTTAAAATCCAGTCAGAAAATAATTATATAAAATAAATCAGTTCAACCAGTTGCCCAATTGAAACTAGATGTGAATTTAGGAAATTTAGGACATAGATTATAAAACTGACTTTATTTCAACAATTTATTGATTTCAACATAAATTATTTATTTTGCTCTATAGTCTGGTCATTTTTAACTTTAAAGAACGTTTTATTACCTTAATGGCAAAAACCAGGCCTTAAATTACCAAACAGGGAATCTTGACATTATTTTTCATTAATTCTGAAATTTTGTCCCTTTTCAAGTCCTAAATTGTTCTCTTCTGATTTAAAGCCATTTTGAAATTGTAACCATTCTCTGCCATACATGCTAAAATACTGGAGTCTGACTCAAAGACTTCATTACTTTTTTTTCCTTGGCTGAACATAATTTACTGCTTTGAGTCAGACATGTTTGATTGTGCCATTCTGTTATAGTGAAAAGAGCTCTGAACTGGTAGTCATGAGTTTCCAGTCTTAAGCTCGAGTTTCTAGTCACAGCACCAAGACCTTTGGGAAATTATTTTCCCCGCTTAAAACCTAACTTGAAATTATCTTACGTTTCTCATTTGGAAATTTGTAACTATTTTTTTTCTTTCCTAGATTAAGGCACTCTGATATGCTGTCATTTGTCCCCATCTGTCTTCAATGCATCTTGATGATTTCATCCCCTTCATGTCTTCACTTTGTATGTTTACATTCCCAGAACAACTCTTGATTAATTTTTTAAAATCTATTTACAACAAAAAAGAAACAAACATATCTATTTACTATTGATTTTTGGTTTAACTGCTTGTGCTGAAAGTATGATATTATATCTTTGAGATTGGTTGAGACTTTATTCAAGATCTACTATGTGATGATTTTTAAAAATAAGCTTGAATTTTTAGGGCAGATTTTGATTTAAGAGCATAAGGTCCAGAGATTTCCTGTATGTCTCCTACCTCCACACATGAATAGCTTCCCACATTACTAACATTTCCTACTACAGTGGTACATTTGTTACAGTCTATGAACATACGTTGACACATGAATGTCACTCAGAGTCATAATTTATATTAGGGTTCACATTTGGTGTTGAGATTTATATGGTTTTGAACAAATGCATGACTTGTGTCCATCATTGTAATATACAATGGTGTATATTACAGAGTATGCCCTAAAAATACTCTGTGCTCCATATATTCTTGTTTCTTTCCCCCAACCACTGATTATTTTGTTGTCTCCAGAGTTTTGCCTTTCCAGAATGTAGTATAGTTGTAATCATAGGGTATGCAGTCTTTTCAGACTGGTTTCTTTTGTATTTAAGTTGCCTCTGTTATTGACTTTATTAGTTAACTGCCATTTACAAATCTGGTTCCTAATAGTAATCCCAAATAAGTGATTCACAATTAGTGTGCTTGCCCTTTCTCCCTGTCTCAGAATGATCATGTTGGGTAGAAAAGAATCTTGAAATTAAAGTATTTGAGTACTAGTTCATTCAATTTACATCTGTTAAATATGTTGACATTTAGATAAAATAGAAATAAATACATGCTAAGATATAGTGAATGCTTTTTCTGTGCCAGACATTTAACTTCACACATACCTAGCACCTTAAGAGCTTATTGCTTATAGTTAGGGTGCTGGATTGAGTTTAGTTGGGGGACCTTAGAACTCTTATTATCTATAAAAGATAAAATAGGGCTCAGTGATAGGCTGCTTGCCTAGCATGTGCAAAAGCTCTGTATTCAATCCCCAGCATCACACACACACATGCCCAAAGAATATACTAATACTGTAATATTACTTATAGGGTTTATGATTGATTAAATGTGGAAAATATTTTAAAATGCTCAGCATGGTGTTTGAATATGGTCAAATGTTTGATAAATGTTAGCTACCTATATTAAAAATAGTTGGATTATTTTACGCATCACAAAATTATATGATATAGGTTCTTTTGTTCGAATGATGAGGACAAAAGTTTTAATACATTAAGGGATTTGTATAAAGTAGTAGAGCCAAGATTTGAACTTAAGTGGTCTAAATCTAGAACACCCAGACCTTTAACTTTTATGCTCTATTTTCTCCTAATTAGTAAAAAAATAGATAAAAGAGAAGGTAGGGGCTCAAAAAAATGATTCTTCAATTGTGTCTTAAAAAGTTCTCCTGGGGTCTTCTAAATGATTAATCAACTTTTCTCTCAAAGTTAGTTAGATGAAATGAGGATCTTGTTTTAATAGACTACCCAATATTTTAGACATTCCTATTTTACTGATATAATTTTAAAAGAAATTAAACAATATTGAGAAATTTATCAAGGAAGAATACAAAATTATACTCTTAAATTTTGTTTGTGAATCTTTTCCCATCTGGAACAAGCATATAGCTATTAAAAGTGTTCATGTGGGCATATCTGCTTAATTTAATGTTTTTCATATAAAGCTGTTTTCTAGGAATATATTACTAAAATATTTGTGTCAAGTAAAATCTTAGCTCATAGAACTACTGATGATAATAATGTGATTATGTTCCTACATCACTTTGAGCTGAGTCAGATAGTTTAATATTTATTATCATTAGGTATTACTTTCTTGGTGTATCTTAGCTAACTTTCAGTTAGCTCTGGGTAGCATTTTTTTTAATGAGTCAGTGAAGCAGCTTGGATGGAATGGGGAGATACTAGATGACCTATATTAAACTCTAGCTATGTAATTTACTACTTTCAAGATCTTGTGAAAATCATTTACTTTCTCTGAAGCTCAATTTATTACTGTGAAAATTGGGATAATGACAAATTACTTCACAGGGTGGCAATGAGAATTTAATAGTTTATGTGAAGAAATTTTTAAGCTGTTATTTGATACATGTAAATTGTTGATGCGAATCATTACTAGTTAGAAGAAATCTATAATACAGTAAAATTTGAGAATATTTGGTTTGGGAAGAGAAGGAAAAAATGAATTATTATTTAATGAGTTTTGCTATGGATCAAACACTGTATTTATTCACATTTACTGCTTTTTTCCCTTATTTTCCAATGAGGAAACTCAAATTTAGGGAAAAATTTAGCTATTTAGGGTCATAACT